>NW_004797669.1:583981-585667 GCF_000002075.1 Aplysia californica
TAAATGGTGCTTCTTGACTTTGCACCAAAATAATAAAAACCCAATTGTGCAGTTTCGAGAAATGCAACTTTCGGTGACCATATTATGATGCTTAGCCCGCTCGAATACTGGCAAGCATTTAACCAAACTAACCACTCACAAAGCTTTTCGTCGTTTTTATTTCGCCCCAGAATAGCATCGCATGACATCGGATGTGTAATCAAAGTCCAAAGCCTGACACCGGATGACACTTGTAGTAAAGACACCAAAGCAAAACACTGGATGTGTCATAAAGTGACTGTTATAAAGATGCATGTATCAAAAGCCCGACACTGGATGTGTCATAAAGTGACTGTTATAAAGATGCATGTACCAAAAGCCCGACATTAGATGTGTCAATAAGTGACTGTTATAAAGATGCATGTACCAAAAGCCCGACACTAGATGTGTAATAAATAAGGAGACTGCAACAAAGAGACCAACGTCTGACACTGAATGTAATAAATAGATCAAAACCTAACACCTATGACTGTGTACTAAAGAGATCAAAGCTTGATATTGGAAGAGTGATAAACTGACTATAATACAAAAAAACAAAAACAATCAAAGTCTGGCACTGGCTGTGTGATAAAGAGACAGTAATTAAGAGATCAAAGCCTGACACTGGCTGTGTGAAAAAGAGACTGTAATAAAGAGACCAAAGCATGGCACTGGCTGTGTGATAAAGAGACTGTAATAAAGAGACCAAAGTCTGGCACTGAATATATAATGAAGAGATCAAAACCTGAAACTGGTTGTGTAATAAAGAGACCAATAGAATGACACTCCCTGTGTGACAAAAGACTGTAATAAAGAGACTGACGCCTCTCACTGATTGTGTAATAAAGAGACCGAAGTCTGAGACTGGACGAGTAATAAAGAGACCAAAGTCTGATACTGGAAGTGTAATAAAGACATCATAGCCCGATCACATGAATAAGTAATAAAGATATCAAATCCTGGCACTAGTTGTGTAATAAAGAGACTGTAATAAAGAGACCAAAGTCTGACACAGATTGAGTGATAAAGAGACTGTAAAAAAAGAGACATAAGAGTAACACTGGGTGTGTAATAAAGAGACAGTAACCAAGAGACCAAAGTCTTGCACTGAATAGATTTAACAAAGAGTTCAAAGTCTGAAACTAGTTGAGTAATTTTTTCAAAGTGTAGTAAAGAGACACAAGCATGTCAATCGATGTGTAATAAAGAGACCACAGCCTGATACAAATGAATGTGTAATAAAGAGATCAAAGTCTGGCACTAGTTACGAAATAAAGAGACTGTAATAAAGAGGCCAAAGCCTGACACTGGACGTGTAATTAAGAGACACACACTCTCACACACACACATATACATATACATATTATATATGTACTAGAGACTAAAGAATGGCACTGGTTGTGTTATATAGAGACTGTACTAAAAGCCTGACACTGAATATGTAATAAAGAGATCAAAGCCTGACCCTGGATGCGTAATAAAGAGACCAAAGAATTTCGGGTGGCCATAACGGCAAACGGATCGACAGACACAGGGAAATAGGCCTCAAGGCAGACCGGCACAGACAGTTGGGGAACGGGTTGAATGTGTATGTGTGTGTGTGTGTGTGTGTGTGTGTGTGTGTGTGCGTGTGTGTGTGTGTGTGAGTGTGTGTGTGTGTGTGTGTGT
>NW_004797669.1:588597-591930 GCF_000002075.1 Aplysia californica
ACACATACACTTTCACAAGACAACATTCCTACATGTAAACAAACACGCACAAATAAAAAGTCCACTTCTTTCACTCTAACAAAGATATTTTCCTTGAACAACTTTCTCTCCCTCGCACATGACCAAAACATATCTATGATCCAAGCTATTTTGGGACAAAATTCAGCAAAACATTATTCCTTTTCAGGTTTTTTCGAGAGGGGGGAGGGTATTGTTTTGTTTTGGGGTTTTTTTCTTCTCTTTCCTCTTTTGAACTCTCTGCTTCAAGCAAACAGGTTGTTTCAAAAGTGGAGCAGAGAGTACGTGCTTACTCTGTTTTAGTTTAGTTTTAGGAAGAGTTTTACGGCACTTGCAACACAACAGGGTCAGACAAGTACGGAAATTAGAAGTGTTACAAGAGAGTAACAAACACAAAAAGAAGGAGGAGATATCAGGACGATAAAGAGATGTTTGATAGGATAGAAGGAGTAAAGCACACCATGTACCAGAGCATCCGCCGACAACCTGCTTACAAAATTTGTGTAATTAAAATTGTAACTACACATGGTTTAGAAAGTTGACGGTTTCGACCCTATCTGCCAGGGACATCTCGGGTTGAGGGGAATATAATATACTAGTTGGGCGCCCTTTCGTTGAAAGGAATGATCGGTGCATGAACATCAACTGAAAGTCATTGGCCTACTATATTTACACTCTACTGGAATTGAGCAATAAATCCTGAGAGATGTAACACATTACAAGGTTTTGACAGATCTATAGTGATGTATAGATTGATTCTCTATTCCGCTTTCGTGGTTGTACACTCCAGAATTTCGAAGGTGTGGAAACAGTGCGCATGGCTATTGAACGGAAACTTTACTTGTTTACAATGATGGCGTCTTAGAAGACAGACTTTCCCAAGATTAAATCTAAACTAAACTAATGAAAAACTTGAAAATTAAACAACAGTGACTTCAGGCTCCTCAATAGAACTGTGCCCCCTTTAAATGATTCTCAACCAACATTAATTTTGTCAAATTCAAAAGTTAAGTGGCTCCGAAGTTTTAGGCGGCCAAAGTGACGAACTTTCACAAATATAATATAATGTATCGATTAAACATCCCAACAAAAAGACGGAGATACTCGCAGGAATCCAGCATCTTTTCCTTCTGTCTGCCTCTGCCTCTCTTTCCATCATACTTGCCTGTTTTTACAATATTCTCCGATGCTTCTTTCCGCATTGTGTGTCTAAAGAAATTTGCCTATCGCTTTCTTATATTCGTCATAGGCTGTCTTCTACAATTTGCTTCAACCAAGACTTCTTCATTTGTTTTTCTAGCGGTCCATGGGATACGTAGCATGCGTCTTATGAACCACATCTCTCGCCACAATTGTTCTTTCCAGCTGTTTATTGATTGTCCATGCTTCGCACCCGTATAATAGCATTGGCTCGACGTAACTTTTCAGTACTCTTTTTCTAGTTTCCAGTGACAGATTGATGTTTGTTAGTATCTGTTTCATTTTGAGGAAGGTTGCTTTTGCTTGGCAAATGCGGCTTTTAATTTCGGTGTGACATCTCCCATCTGATGATATAATGGTCTCTAAATATTTAAAATGTAGTACTCACTTGAGGGAGGTATCATAGATTTTGATATTGCATGTTTGGGTGGGAGTTAATCTGCTTATCACCAATGTCTTCTGTGTGCAACGGCCAATAATTAAGCGCCTAACCATTACACAACAGTCGCCGGTATTTGCCGTATATAGGCATGCCTTGCCGCTGTTGCAATGGAGGAGAGAGAGAAAGAGAGAGAGAAAGAGAGAGAGAGAGAGAGAGAGAGAGAAAGAGAAAGAGAGAGAGAGAGAGAGAGAGAGAGAGAGAAAAGATACAGAAGACATCAAAGTAGAGTTCTGAAATATATTTTATGTTCTTATTCATGTGGAACAACTTTTCATGACTAGATGAACAGCTAACCCCTTTAATTGCAATGGCATACATTACTGCAACACTACCCCCCCCCCCCCTACATCCCATCCCTCATGCTCTGACACCCCTGGTTGAAAAATAAATTTAGGCGAAAAAAGGAGGGGTGGGGGGGGGGGATACTTTTTGCGCTGAATTGAACAAATTGTCTGCGATTGTAAGGCATATACCTTTTCTATTCTTAGCTACATCTAGTCAGTATTTCGACACAAAATTGGCATCGTTCAGTTAATTAGGTTTACTGAGGATGTTAACCTACTGGATCTTTATCTATTTCAGGGAAATTGGTTTCTAATTCTGACTAACTGTCTTTGCAAAGCTTGAGAACTATATAACAACAACAACAACAACAAAAAAGACTTGCAGGTACCATCCCTTGTAATTTTAGTCAGAACTATACAGGGAACAAAAGAAATACTGTTCTCATCCCAAGCTACTGTCACCAAAATTCGTATTCAAATACTGTACAAATCAATTATGATTTCTCGATACGGAAAAGCTTGAAGATTCTACATAATTAACAAACATATTTGTAAAAAAAAAATAGCACGTGCAATAAACTTTCTTCCTGCCACGATTCTGTTGATCTTTTTCCTTCTTGTTCTTTATTGCTCTTTCTTGTTCTTTCTTTTTTCTTTCTTTGGCAACATTTCGGGTTCTCCGATCTACTGATTTCAGCACTCTAGATAACCTTAATATATCGTTGGTACGAAACGGTTGCGAAGATGCCGCAAGGTTCAAGAAATTAAATGCTGTACACCAGGGTTTTTTAAAATTGCATTTGTCCCCATGTTTTGTCCATTTCATTTTTCACGACTATTTTTAATCCACAATAGTGGGAGGTTGCCGGGTGCTCTGGTGTGGTTTGCTCCTTCTTTTTTTTTATCAAACATCTATCGTCCTTACCTCTCCTCCTTTCTTGTTTTGTTTTTGTTTGTTACTCTTTTGTAGCATCTCTAATCTTTGGTATTTACATTATGACCTAATTGCATTGCCAGTGCCGTAAAACTCTTAGTAAAACTTTAAAAATCCGCGATGTCATAAGTTGCCCAACGCAATGTGTTACGAGGCAGTAGCGCCCCTTTTAACATTTCACAAACGGCTTGAGTTAGATAATATCTTTAAAATCATGAAGATTGTGCATTCAAGTGGCAAACGAAAAAAACACAACAAACCGCTAAACAATAACACACACATGTACGAAACACACACTAACTCTCTCTCTCTCTCTCTCTCTCTCTCTCTCTCTCTCTCTCTCTCTCTCGCTCTCTCTCCCTCCCTCTCTCTCTCTCTCCCTCTCTCTCTCTTGCTCGCTCTCTCTCACACACGCACAGACAGACACACACACACACACACACACACACACACGC
>NW_004797669.1:592965-594445 GCF_000002075.1 Aplysia californica
GTCACCATTCACACAATCTTTATTAGACCTATACGCTTTATTACACTCGGCTGCCTGCATCCCAGTAAGCCAATCAAACCCACTCTTGTGGCATACATAGCATGCAAGCCCATCCTCTGCCTCCAATCATCCAATCAAACCCACTCTTGTGGCATACATAGCATGCAAGCCCATCCCCTGCCTCCAATCATCCAATCAAACCCACTCTTGTGGCATACATAGCATGCAAGCCCATCCCCTGCCCCCAATCATCCAATCAGTATTATTCTTGTTGGACACATGACAAGCAAATATTCATCCAATCTCAGCTACTCGTGTACATATGACATGCAGATCCTTTCCACCTTTCTTCCAATCAGACCCACTCTTATTGCTCGTCGTATATGCCTCGATCCATTCGATCAGAACCACGCTTATGCACACACACGCCCACGCGCGTGCGCGCGCGCACACACACACACACACATAACACACACACCTTCATTTACACACACATTCACACACATACACGTCACACTCTTACACACATACACGTACACGCATGTATATGCGTGCACACACGCCCGTGCTCACACACATGCACACACAAAAAACAACAACCAACAACAACTGCATCAACAACCACCCTCAACAACAACATCCCAACTCACGATATGAGCTCCTGGAAGAGCGTAGCCATCACCGCAGCCCCAGGGCCACTCATCCGACCCCCCCCCCTGCCTACACGCACACCACACCACGCCAACTCCACCACCACCACCACCACAACAACAACAACAACAACAACAACAATCACAACCCCAACTCACGATATGAGCTCCTGGAAGAGCGTGGACATGACCGCAGCCCCAGTGCCACACAAACACACAACAATTACATCAACAAACAACAACATCAACAAACTACAGCAACAAACAGCAACAACATCATCATCTACCACCACCACTATCAACACCAACAACAACCCCAACTCACGATATGAGCTCCTGGAAGAGCGTGGCCATGACAGCCGCCCCAGCGCCACTCCCAGCCACCAGAATCATCTCCGCCATCTCTCGGCGCTGCCGGAAGTACCGCCCCACCATGATGTTGGCCGTGACAACCGTGACGCCACTGCCGATAGACATGACGAGGCAGTGGGAGATGAAGAGCTGCTCTGGCTGGGTGGAGAAGGCGAGGAAGAGGCAGCCGAGAGCGCAGATCAAGCCGCCAATCACGCCGTAGAGGCGAGGGGATTTGCGTCGACAGATGATTGTCACCACAGGAGCGATGAAGAGCGATATGGCGATGCCCAGACTGCCTAGCCAAGCTGGGAAGGATAAGGAAAGGGAGTTTGTTTGTTTGTTTGTTTGTTTCTTTGTACAAAACCTCACACCACATTTCACCCCTCCTCTCCTCCTTACAAACACACACACACACACACACGCACACACACAGACACACACACACACACACACACACACACACACACACACACACA
>NW_004797669.1:595686-598355 GCF_000002075.1 Aplysia californica
ACACACACACACACACACACACACACACACACACACACACACACACACACATACACACCGGGAGAAACAGAAAGAGATAAACATAACAAAGAATAAGAGGGATAGGAGCAATGTTAAAGACGAAACGTGAAACAGAAACAAGGAGAGAAACAGGAGCAAAGAGAGGTAAACATGACGTAACCGGAAGAGAAACAAAAATAATGAAAACCTGCAGAAAGAAAAACAAAAGTAGTCAAAATCTGCAGACAGAAACAATGACAGATTGGGGAAGAGAAAAAGACAATGAGAGGCTACAGAAAGAGAAACAGGAACAATGAGAAGCTACAGAGAGAGATACAGTGACGGTGAGGGGCTGGAGAAAGAAACAAACAACCAAAGAGAGACTAAAGAAAGAAACACAGTTACGATGAGAGGCTACAGAAACTGAAACAATGAGAGACTACCAAAACAGAAACAGAAGCAACGAAAGGCAGTAGGAAGAGAAGCAGAGACAATGAGAAGCTACAGAAAGAGGAAGAAAGATATTGATAGGCTGGAAAACTTAAACAAAATGATCTATTCGGTTTGTTTCGTAAGTTTCAGAGCTTAATAAAGCAGAAGCCAAACGTCACGAGAGCATCTGTCAAAAGGTGGAAAATACCTGGGTGTAACAAACGATTGCTGCAAAATCAATTGTACCATAAGAAATAACTCTTTGCATATGTATATTCTTTTATGGTCTAATCTCTTCCAGGTTCAGTAAAAATCAAAGCTGTACGTATTTCATGCAACGGTCTTGGTGTTGCCCTAGCTTCTGTGAGGACAACCGGCGTCCGTAATGTAGCGGTTTGGCACATCATCGGAGTTCGATTCCCATGCGGAAAGAATTTTCCGGGAGGGTGTGTCCCCTTCAGTTTGGTTGGCCCTGACAGGCAGGGCCGAACCCACCTCCAGAATGATTTAACTTGTGTCTTTAAGGGCGTAGAACACCTAATTTATATGTGGTCGCTTTTAAGGACAAGCGGGCTAACCCAGACTCCGGGGGTTTCCAGAAATCTTGACCTACACCAAAAGTGGGCATTGCCCTACCAATAGGAGAAGTTTGATTTCATTTGTGAGTAATTTGTTAGGTTATAGAGAAAACTCTTCGTGTCTTTTAAATAAACTGAAGAAGGGGCAAAAACTTTACCTTCGATTTTCTCAAAACAGCATTATTCGGGATGCCCCCTTGTGTTTAAAAGCGACCATATATAAAAGTGAGGCCAATTATGAAAATTTCTTTTACAGCAATGATGACATAGATACATGAAATTAAGCACTTCTGTCAGACAAGCTCAGGTTTTTACTTTGAGACAAACGTTGCAAATCGTACCTGAACGCCCATGGTATCTCGCTTCCGTGAGCAAGGCGTGGCCTCCTGTCCGTGGGAGCCTGTGCCCGAGTTGGGCGACACAGAGCCGGGGTGTGGCCCGCCGCTGTCTAGTCCCATGGTTCGCTTGCCTTCCTCGCTGGCTGCGCGATGGGGCGGGGCTTCGCGGTGAGGAGGGGGAGGAGCTTCCGTAGGCACGCCCTTGTTGCAGCTGGGCAGCGGTGGCGGCGACGGCATGGGGCCCCGCGGGAGGCCCGGGGCATTCCCGCACCCAACGCACGAGGCGTCGAAGATTTTACACTCGTTATGGGTAGTGACCTTCGTGTTTGCGAATGGGCGGCACAGACAACACGATCATATGACGTCAGCACTAAAGGCTGAGATTACTTCCTTGTAGAATGAGGCGTCATGCGCTATGAAATGTCATGCTTGCCCCTCAGAAATAGCTATGTTATCAGAAACGTGGGTAATAAATGGCTTTTTCCGTTACTTGATTCCGCTCAGTCAGTATCGTAGAGTTCATTTCAGGTTACCAATACCCAGAATAGCCGCTGATTGCAGAGCAAAAATATCCAACCAAACACTATTAGATTCAGTAATATGTCAATGGGAAGGATTGCTTGCAAATTTGGAATTTACACACTCCGATTCCTGCTCTCATAAACAATCACAGAATTGACTATGATGACCTTCAAAGAACGAAACAAATTTCAGATTAATGTTGATCGAATTACACGTGATCCGTTTTAGATCCGTAGAAAAAGAGCGGGAGATTTCGTCATATGCTTTATAGCCTTGATGAATCTTCTCTGAATATAAAACCACTAGGTGTCGCTGCTTTCGATCCACCTTATTTTTCTTCTTCAAACCGCCGAATTTGATCTGAAAAGAGAAAGATGGGAAAACAATCAGAGACCACGTCATCAAAGTGTATAAACTGACAACGCTTCATTCAGAGACAAAACTGATAAATTAAACAGTTTACGTTTCCACACTAGCGCCACACAAACTAGAGTGTCTTCCCCGAGCGGGAAGCGAACACATTTCTTCCGTGTGCGAGATAAAACACCTACACACTACACCACCGGCCCTTCTTCTAGTCTAGACTGAACAACGATAATGTGATAAAGCCATACATGGCTGTCTTTGGAAAGAGAAACAGTTTATATATAATAAAACCATACACGATGTTAAGTCTTTGGAAAGAGAAGCAGTTATGCAAACAACACAAAATAAACCGTACTCTCAACTCATCGGCACTTACTGTCAAAACTAAAATAACGTATCGAAATAGCGAAATACATATACACCCCATCCCCCC
>NW_004797669.1:598455-599516 GCF_000002075.1 Aplysia californica
CCCCCCCCCACACACACACACGCCCACACACAGACAGTGACGTCCAAAAGAAACTTGAAAATGTATTCACCGGGTTAAAGCCTTGCACTACCCACTCTTGCAGCCTACCAATTTAAAGCTAAATTGTAAGTGTTCTCATTAGTATTTTGTTTAAAAACCATTGGTTTCGCGCAGAGAACAAACCATTTTCCTAGCATAGACTGTATTAGTTAGCTTTTGGAAATGATCATCTGTCACTGAAGAAGAGAGACAAAGAAACTGCCTTGGTTTGAGGTAGCCTGGCTGGAATGGACATGATATCCCTACTCGTGAGAATCAACAACAGGCTTCATTTCGAGGACTACATCGCGCAAGTGCTGGAACGTCACGTTGTATCCTTATTTTCGTCATGGTTTCATTCAAGTAGACATCTTTATGCATGACAAAGCATCTTCTCACAGAGCTAACACCTTTAAACAATAAAATTGTTGGAAAAGCGAATCAAACCAAAGACAGATTGGTCTTCAGTAAATAGCCCCAATATGAATCCTACAGACGTGTGGACACCCATGAAACAGCAGCTGATGAAACGTGACTTTTTTCCCCACTTCAGATGCTTTGTCTGCAACTCTCTGTGACATTTGCAGATGGAAGGACAAATAATTACGTGTGTGTATACCCAAAATTTAACCTAGTCCATGCCCAAAGCCTTCCTACTCTTTACAAAACCAATGTCTCCTAAAAAAAAAATACTAATGGGCACAAGCAATGTTAAGTCCAAGTTTTGCGTTTTTATTTGCACTGCTCTGTTTTCCAATCGGTTTCAAACTATCGTGATGAAATATCATTTATTGTCGACAAAAAATATGATCAATTCCTCTAGTTTTAGTGCACACACCTCAGTACACGCACTTTAAGTTCTTGGATTTCACACAATAATGCCAAACATGATTTTTTCAAGTTAATTTTGAGTGACCATATCTCGTGGGTGCATGTGTGCGTGTGTGTGTGTGTGTGTGTGTGTGTGTGTATGTGTGTGTGTGTTGGCGTGTGTGTGTGTGTGTGTGACTATCTGTCTATCT
>NW_004797669.1:600413-602061 GCF_000002075.1 Aplysia californica
CAGAGAGAGAGAGAGAGAGAGAGAGAGAAAGAGAGAGAGAGAGAGAGTGTGTGTTCATAATATAAGAGTGCAAAATTGCAGGGGTTTTTTGTAGCCTTCACCAGCAACGTCCCAGCTCCAAACCCCCATATACACATATATGTGAGGCAGCGTGGTGGAATCAGGCTCTCGTCAAAATAATCAAAGTGAAGAAACTTGCATTTTTCCCCAGGTTTGTGAATTTTTATTTAAAAAAAATTTTGGCTCAACATCTTTCATGCCCTTTAAACAAATCATTTATGTGTGGATTTTTCTGAAAAAAACGTTAATTAAAAGCACAAAAAATTTAAATTTTCAGTTACCACAGACTCTTATGCTAAGGAAATAACTTTAGTCTTTGGCGGCCATTTTCTCACTAATTTTCCCTGAAAACAAGTGATCCCCACCTCCTTCATTTGCAAATCTCTCGACTTGTATTCAAGATAAATGGATATTTTTTTCATCCAAATAAAGACAAATGAACAAGCTTTAAGATGATACCAATAACTCTACATGCCCAAAAATTAACGAGAGCCTGATTCCACCACGATGCCTCACATTATAATTTGAACCAGTCAAACTTTTTCGTAATGACAAAGCAAGAGTGTGATTGAGATCATTAGATGTAAACAGCATATGTGATAGGAATAATATTCACATTCCACCTAACACTGCATCCTTGAATGTCTGTACATTCGTAATACTCTGCCTTGGAAAGGTTTAATTCGTTTTGTACAGCGTTCATTTTCTTTGGAAAGGAGCACACTTTTCTTTTACACTTTCTTGGAATGGTTACATTTGCATTACACTTTCTCTCATTTTGTTGGAAAGGTTACACGTGTATTACTCTTTCTCTGTAAGTTTACATTTGTATTACACTTTCTTGGAAACGCTATATTTGTTTTACACTTTCTTGGAAATATAACATTTGTATTATGCTTTCTCGGAAAAGTTTAATGTATAATAATTTATATAATTAACGACAGTCTTGATCTTTTGGGAGGCTGGCCGCTTCGACGACCCTGCCTGCCTGCCTGCCTGCCACATCCAGGCTGAGTGAGGAAAACATCCAAGCAGACAAACAGAGATCTTCAATGTTATAATATTATTTTCACATCCGGTAATCGAACTCACGTCTTCTACGAGTATCAGCGATCATAGAGCCTAATCACAACACAACATACTCCGAGTATCTTTGTACCGAAAACTTTTAAACATAATGATACCGACAAACCGCGATACAAAAAGTGCTCAATTGCCCTGTGACGTAACTACCATCCTAATGACGTAAAACTCCAACAAGAAAAGTCACAGGACATGGCGCGAAAGGAATAGGAAAATCTACAACTTGAGTCTTGTCTTGCGCTGACTGGTTGGCTTGGCTACGTAAGGGGAGGCAAGTCGTCGCTCGCAGGCATAGACGCGGGGTAACTCTGACTAGCGATAACATGAGCAAGAGCTCATTACCAGTCATGACGACAATAAATATGTAAATGAGATGCGGCAGAGCCGGAACAGCGCGGTCAGTAAACACACAGAGAGACGACCCGGGCCTGACCAAGGTTCGCCGATTATCTCCCGTATCTTTGCTCTCTGCTTATCTCTTCATCTCCTACTCCTCTCTCTCTCT
>NW_004797669.1:602923-605869 GCF_000002075.1 Aplysia californica
CAAACACACACATACACACACAAACACACACACACACACACACACACACACACACACACACACACACACACAAACATATACACAGGTACATACAAATGAATAATATTGCGCAAACCGCTCGAAAATCACAAACATAACATGCACATACGAAGGTGGATCAGAAAGTAATGAAAGTTGCCATCTAACAGGTAAGGCATTGACTTCCGTCATAAAAGCAAAAACACATAAACAATATCACATGTCACTCTCGAACCAACCATAGGAGTTTCGTGGGATGTCATGCTTGATTTTTATGACGTCACAAACAAAGGATTGGTTGCAGTCTGGAGGAATCAAAGCGATGTTCACACACACAAAAAAACCTATCCATTTCACATCTTATTCGTTTTTGGTAAGAGTTATACGGCACTTGCAACACAATATGGTCATACAAGTGCCAAAGATTAGAGATTTTACAAGAGAGTAACAAACACACAAAACAGAAAAAGTAGAGACAAGGACGGTATGTGTTTGCTAGAGGAGAAAATGAGCAAACTACTCCAAGGCACCCACCAACCACCCGCTTTCATATCTTTATGTGCTGGAAACTGAAACTTGGCGAATTGCCAAAACTAATTTATGGCAACTTACAGACTGCTTGCTGGCTCACATAAGACAGGTTATCCCTAGGTATGAGAATTAAGTGAATGGAAAGACATTTGACAACTTGCGTTCTGACCACCCAAAGTCCGCCAGGAACGAGAAAACCGTTGATGTTATAATATAGTACCATATTGCGCAAGATCCCCATACCTGTATGCAGGAACTTAGTGGCTAGTGGCATGTCTGGATCTGGACTTCTGCTTTGGGTCGGTACAAAATACATGTAGTAGATTATATATTCGTGGAGAACGCCATTATATGACAAAAAAGTGTGTAAATGTTGGATACATCATTTACCAACCGGGAAACATGTTAAAGAGAGGGTGAAATGTTTCACAGAATTGTTCAACATGTTTAAACCCCACGGGGCCCAAGCGATTTACGTTGCCTTAAGAAATGAAAAGTGGATTGTATTTATTTATCTGTTTATTTTTTTTATTCATTTATTTATTTATTTATTCATTCAGTCTTTTTGGAATTCCAACAAAACAGCAGAATCGCATGAGGCAAAGGAGACAGACCTGTTGTTCTGTGTCAAGAATTTCAAAGCAGAAAGAGTTGGGTTTTTTAAACTGACTTTTTGAGTTACAATGGTATTCTATGACTCCTTCTTACGATGAGTGTTCTCAAACAAAACCGGCCCAGTTGAAATAATGCCGTTGATGAGCAGAGACCAAAGATCGGAATCTCTAGCACAATGCTCCTCCGCGACAATGCAGATCCTCGGCAAAGCAAGGGCCACAACTCTGTGCAAACAAGAACAACGGACCCAAGTTTCACGTTACCCAAGCTACTGTCCCGACATATCTCTGTGACCTCTGGTTATATTCTATTCCGATATAGGACCAAGCTAAAGCTGAGCTACGAAGCATACGTCCAGACGCTGACTACCGCTGTGATTTCCAGAAGTAGCTGTGAAGCAGCCTGAAATCCTGCACCAACATTTGAGAAGAATACTATCTTTTTTATTTCAAAGGACTGCGAAAATTTCATGTTCACAGCACTAAAAGGTTTTGGAGGCACTTCACAGATTCTATTACCTTCAGATCCACCCTCCTATTCACAAACATATACATATAAGCATATTCATTAATTGTTCTCAAACAAAAAAACACGTGCGCTTACAGGACTCTGCGACTGTGAGAGTGTATACCAAACCTTTAATATAATGTCTAAGACTGTACTCTGACGCAATTCCAGTTCACCTTACCTCTGAATTACAAATTTCTATCTGATATTTTGGACCGATTTGAGTAACTAAGACCATGAGGTCAGAAAACAAATGTTCTGTCCGCAATATCAAAATGGTTCGATTATTCAAAGTCCTTACATATATATTTGCGCGTCGATGGTGGTCACCAGCGCGGGAAAGTTTATAGGGCAAAGAGCAGATGCCATGGCAATGCCTGGTCTAGGATATTATCAAGTCAAATATACCCATATGAACGTATTTTCAAAATACATTTTCACAAACAGACACAAACATGCATGTATGATTCATGGCGCTCATATGACCCTATGAAGTTGCGAGCGCCATAAAACCTTACTAAAACTAAAAAACACTCATGCATCAGCACATGCGAGGATATGTACGTACAAACCCACGGACTCACATGACTGAGCATAACATCAATCACTTGTACTCACTCACCCACAAACATACACACACATGTGCATACTGTATGTGGGTGTGTGTACAAGCCCACAGATTCAGCTTAACATCAATCACTAGTACTCACTCACAAACATACACACACATGTGCATACTGTGCGTGAGTGTGTGTGTGTGTACAAATCCACAAATTTACACATGCCAAGATGGGGGGAGAGAGAGAGAGAGAGAGAGAGAGAGAGAGAGAGAGAGAGAGAGGGGGGGGGGGGGGGGAAACATATTGCATAATATAGATTTATCAGGACAAAGTCGAACCCTCTCAACAGTTTTATTTTCTCGTACAACAAGACCCCTGCCTGGCCCCGAGTGGGCGATATTCTTAGCCAGAGACTCGATACACAATCAATTCTTCGATCCCCCTTTTCGCATTCCTCCTTCCATTTTCCCCTCAGTCCATATTACATCGATTCCGTGGAAGCTGAATTGCCTGGATCGATCATTCAGATTTACGCGTTCTAATTTTGAGTGACCCAGTAGATTCTATGTTTTGGATTGTTTGTTTGTCATTTGGTTTTTTTTCTCTTTTGTTGATAATGATGCGTCGTTGTTGTTCGTCGTTCTTTCATGGTTTATGTGCCCTTCGGCGGCTCGTTGTTTGCTTCTCTTTTGATTTCTTTTTTTTTTCTTGGGGG
>NW_004797669.1:608295-619250 GCF_000002075.1 Aplysia californica
GAGGGGGTGGGGGCAGAAAGTGGAAATGAAAGCAGACAACAGAACACTGTTAGAGATCAGGAAAGGATGGGAAAGGAGACAATTTTAGAGAAGAAAATTTTTCGGTCGCTACCCGGAATCGAACCCGGGACCTTTGAATGAGAGGCCAACACCTTAACCTCTAGGCCACGAGAGGGGGAGGGAGGAAGAGAGAGTGATATATCCTTCATAAAAGGGGAATGGGCTGTGCGTTTAGGGGGGAGGGGATGAGCCTGTTATAGTAAACTATACTAAGTTCTAAAAAGAAAACGGGAAGCGCATGCCTAAGCAAGTAGTGAACACTAATGAGACTGAAATTTAAAAAACCTTGCATTATTTCCGTTTCTAGATCATAACACACCCTCAAAACGTCCCCAAACCTTCACCCTCGCCCATCACAAGGGGGGGGGGGGGAATGGTCAAATACGGACTCGACGTGGTGTGACAAAGAAATTGATGGCCTACAAACAATTAAATAATCATGTCACAAAACCACCCGTAAGATGTCGAAAATTCTATCCAATAAAATACCACACCCAGAGAGTTATAAGGACTTAAGATATATAAGACAAACAACAAAGATGCCATTCCCTATCATGGGAGGGGATAGGTCGAATGGACTTCGTCACTCCCATATAAGATAAATGTCTGAGCCATTTTTAGCCACTTTTACAAAATGAGAATGAAAAAAAAAACTATTGCTCACAAACAACTGACTTTGGAAAACGCTTGAATTTTGGTACACTCAAGGGATTTTATATTTGGATTGTTTATTTTGTCCTACCGATTCATATTACAAAACTGGCTCTGCTCTCTAAACCGGCCAAAAACGAATTGAGCAATGTCTTATGAGCGTGACGTTATTTATCGTTGCTGCGCTGCTGTCACGAATGTTTCTCGCTGCTGCTGATGTTTGTCGTTGCTGCATTTTTCGCTTATAATAAGAAATACTGAAACCAAAAGAGGAGCTTGTTGCAATGGTCACAGATGGACACGAAGAAATCAACATCATTTTCATTTCCTGCCGTGGCGTGAGATACAAACCGAACCCCTACAAACAATTAAACAATTATGTAATAAAACCAACGGCAGGAGGTCGAAAATTCTGTCCAATAAATTATCACACCCAGAGATTGATAAGGACTTAGGATATAAGACAAACAACAAAGATGTCATTCCCTATCGTGGGAGGGAATAGATCGAATGGACTTCGTCACTCCCATAAGATAAATGTCTGAGCCATTTTTAGCCACTTTTACAAAATGAGAAGAAAAAACAACAACTATTGCTCACAAACAACTGACTTTGTGAAACACTTGAATTTTGGTACACTCAAGGGATTTTATATTTGGATTTTTCTTTTGTCCAACTGATTCATTATATTACAAAACTGGCTCTGCTCTCTACTTGTGTTTACTTGTGTGAAGGACCGACATCACTGCACAAAGGGCATTCCCATAAGCGCTCCGTCCATTGAAGAAGCACATCTCGAAGTGTGTAGAAGCTGACTGTTCCAAGCAATGGTTGATTCCATAGCTTTCTGCTCCTCCCACTCAGTCTTGAACTGCTCTCTAAACCTGCCAAAAATGAATTGAGCAATATCTTATGAGCGTGACGTTATGTATCGTTACTGCTCGATTGTCACGAGAATGTTACTCGCTGTTGCTGAAGTTTGTCTTTGACCGATTTTCCCCTTATAATAAGAAATATTGAAACCAAAAGAGGAGCAATGCTCAAATACGGACACGACAAATTCCACATTTCATTTCTTTTCCATGGCGTGACAAACAAACTGAACCTCTGCAAACATTTAAGTCACATAACCACCGGCAGGAGGTTGAAATTCCCCCCCCCCCCCCCCCGGTAAATTATCACACGATAAGTTAGGACATGAGGCAAACCACAGAGATGCCATTTCCTATCAGGGGGGGGGGGGCTGGGGGGGGGGTCCAATTGATTTATTATCACGATCATAAGACAAATGCCTCAGTCATTTTTAGCCATTTTGCTAAAATGAGAAAAAAAACCTGCTTCTATCGAACAATTCGGTACCTCAGAATTACAATGTTCTATATCTGTTCAATACCTTGTTTTGAGAAATTTGACGTCAAAATGTTCGAGTTTCACAATATGTCGCGCTTTTTCGAGTGCAATTCTTTGAATACTTCAGTATCTTTTTTAAAAAAGAAACAACTCCGAATATTGTGACGAGTTTGATGGAGCAGACAGAGCATTTTTGCTTTCTGACCTCATGGGGATGTTATGATGTTTCAGTAGTGGAGTAAGCAGGTAACTAACATTATTGGCCTTTAGTACTACCGTTTCAATTTATCTGTTCAGTCACCCATCCTCAGTGAATATATTTAAGTACCTCTGAAGTATTTTCACAGAGTATGGGTGACTGAACAGAGAAATTGAAACACGATTACAAAAGGTCAAGAATGTTAGTTACCAGCTTACTCCACTAGTGAAACATCCTAACATCCCCATGACAACAAAACTCCAAATGATCAACACCATATTAATCTCAACACTCACCTATCAATGCCCAATGCCAAACATGAACCACGAACAAAACATTAGAGCAAAGAATTACAACATATAAAATGCGATGTCTTAGAAAAGCAGTAAACAAGACCAGGTGAGATAAAATTAAAAACTCAGTAATCAGAAAAATAGCGGGCACAATTTAATGATGTCAAGCATCACATCCAACACCAAAGAATCAAATAGTTCTGACATCTCATGCGATTACCAACACACCACCCAGCACAATGTGCCTACATTTTTTAAAAATTTGATGGCAAAAAGGCTAGAGGGCAACCGAAAAAGACCTGGATAGATGGAGTCAAGGAAACACTAACAACTCACGGCTTCCCCCTGACTCCAGCTCTCCGTCTGGCGACAGAGAGACGCCTCTTTCTTCCCGCGACACCAAAAAGGGTATAACCGGCGGATTAAAGTAAAGTAAAGGTAAAGACCTCATGGTCTTTGTGACTCAAAACAGCCTAAAATGTTAGAAAGAACTCTGTGATTCTACGGTAGCGAATTGACTCCGTGACACGCTTAAATTTAGGTGCACTCAATTGATTTTATTTTTGGATTATTCTTTTGTCCAAGTGAACTATATTACCAAGCTGGCTCTACTCTTCATGTCAGAACTAAAAACTCAACATCGGATAAAAAAAAAGACGTAGGAAATTATCTTATACCTATGTAGCTGGGTACTCGTTCGATGAACGGACTCAAAAGAATCGATCATCAAGTCTTTGAGGAAGCAGTGTGCACGGCTAGTGAACGGAAATCTCACTTGTTTACTATGGCTTAGAAGACGAACTTTTCCAAGATTGGATCTAAACGAAACTAATGGAAAACTAAAAATTAAACTACTGTGACCTCAGGCTCCTCAATAAGACAGGGCACCCTTCAAATGGTTCTGAACCACCATGAATTTTTTTCAGCTTCGAAGGTTAAGTGGTTCGGAACATGCATGTATAGATTGATTCTCTATTCCGCTTTCGTGGTTGTGTACTCCATAATTTCAAAGGTGTGGGACCATGCGCACTGCTAGTGAGCGGAAACCTGACTTGTTTACAATGGCGTCTTAGAAGACGGACTTTCCCAAGATTAAATGTAAACGAAACTAACGAAAAACTGAAAATGAAACTACAGGGACTTCAGACTCCTCAGTAAAACTGTGCTCCCTTTAAATGATTCTGAACCACTGTAAATTTTTTCAAATTCGAAAGTTAAGTGGTTCCGAAGTTTTAGGTGACCAAAGTGACGTACTTTCACAAATATAATATGTATAGATAAGAGAAGAGCGTGGCGGTATGTATTGGTACTGCTTGATCATCACGAACGCTTTTTGCTACTACAGAGGTTTGTCTTTGCTGGACTTTTAGCTTTTAAGAAATGCTGAAACAAAAAGAGAAGTCTGCCAGCTGCGCACACCCATAATTACGACTGAAAGTGAAGCTTTTGAATACTCAAAATATGGCAAACGCTTCTCTGCAAGACTTGGTCTCACTGACAATAGCAGCAGATGCCACGAGTTATCTTTCCCTTTTATTCTTCTTTTCTTCTTTTTTTTCTTTTGCTTTTATTCCTCTTATTCCAGACATTGGCAGATAAATTGTAATAATATATTATTATCAATATGATTATTATTAATATTATTATTATTATTATTATTAATATTATTATTATTGTTGTTGTTGCTGTTTTTATTGTTGTTATTGTTATTATCGTTATCATTATCACTATCATTTTAGACGGTTTTGGATTGAGGCAAGAGGAAAAGAAAAGAGGACACAGAGTGGAGGTGGACGATGGTGAGGTGGGGGGGAAGACATGAAGGGACGTGGACACCAAAAGATGCACAGACAAAATCAACTGATCTAAATCGAGTCGGTGAGGGCATAAAAACACATACACTTATTCCAAATAAAAGTAAGAAACAAATTATAATAAAACACAAAACATGCACCCAAAACCCCTCATCATTCAATATTTTCACGCCCGCTTTGCCCAGCCCAACGATGCATTAGCATAAATGGAGAAATCATTCAGGCCTACAGGGCACATTATGTGTGTACTCTTACACTGTGAGTGAGCTGTGCGTCGACAGATATTATAATGATATGTAGCATGTGTATCATTCTATAGTGAATGAATCATTGAAACGTGTGTGAATGAATTATTGAAATGAGTGCATTTCTAATTATACGCTGAATCTTTGTGTGTTGATGTTCAGATATATTCAATTTAATTATTTTCCCCCGTGGTTCAATAACTCTTTTATTTTCTTAAATACATGAATAAATAACATGTTTTATTGATCACCTCCGGAAATTTGTGGTACAATGGCAAACATATATACATAAATACATGATTATGAATGCAAACATACATAAATGAATACATACATAAATACATAATGTTGCACCAGTACAGAACATTTCACAAACATGCCATTGCTGGTCGCCACTGTGAAGCTCCTCGGTTTTTTAAATGATTTTTTGGTGGTTTTTGTTTTTGTTTGTTTGTTTTTGTTTGGTTTTTTTTAATGATTTTTTTTGGGGGGGTTGGGTTTCTTTCTTGCTCAAGGACACAGCCCATTTAACTGAATCCCAATTACCTAACACTTGCTTGACATACTTTTGAGTCTGAACTCACTACTCACGTTGCCACTGGAGTCCCCCATCTCTTATCTTATCTTACCTTACCTTACCTTACTTTACCTTACCTTATCTTATCTTATCTATCTTCTCTTATCTTAATAAACCAAAGCTTGACCAAACCCGTAAGTAAAGCAGCACTTGCTCCAGGTTCACGGGCAAAAGATCAAATAGGATGCGGACGGTACTGATTCAAATCCATAAAGAGCTGCTCTGAAATAAGAGCTATTTGATGAGTTTTCATGGCCCTTCACCCAGTCGGCTTGGTCGTATCGTGGATGGACGATTGACAGAAGGTCCTGCCTCTTGAAAACTTACAGAGAGTGGAGAAAGGCGCTAGACCAATGCTACACCATATCAGGAGAACCCGCAGTCAACAGGCTGAGAGGGCTGGGCCTTTTTTTTCATCATACTCACTTTTTTTCCTGAAGGTTTTTATTACGACCCCTAGCAACACAATTTAGATAATTTAGGAGGCAAGCTTCCGACTAGGCTTGTCATGGCCAACCAGGGCTGAGACGGATACAACATCCCAGCAGAAAGACTGAGATATCAAGAAACTTCATAAATATGTTCTCCCAACTCTGGAATCGAACTCGGATCCCTTAAGTTGGACAGCAAAGCGCCTGACTGCTACACCACAGAAGCCGGTTTGTAAAGACGGACCGAAGACAAAATGTTTAATGTCCGTGATGAAGACGATAATAACGGAACTTCTGGGAAAGGAGGGCCAATCCCCACAAAAGATAACAAGGGAAACTTAAAATGAAAAAGTCAAAAAGGGGTGGGGGTGTATGTGTGTGTGGTGTGTGTGTGTGTGGGGGGGGGGGGGCGGGGGGGATGTCAAAAGCATGGGGAAAAAGATGTATTTTAGTGTGTCCAGAAAGACAAGTCAGAGATCAGAGACAAAAATTGGGTCAAGACGTGATGGAATCAGGCGCTCGTCAATTATTGGTATCACCTTTAACATTGTTTATTGGTCTTGATTTTGATTACCCCCCCCCTCCCCCACTCCCCCCCACCCCCCCAAAAAAGATCATACGAATAGAAGTCGAGACATCAGCGATTGAAGAATGTGGGGGTCCCTTTGCGTCAAAGGTCAAATCGGCGAGAAAATGGCCGCCAAAGTTTGGTGACTTCCTATGCTATAGTGTCCATGGCAAATGCAAAGTTACACTTTATGAGCCTTCGGTCAACATTTTTCCAGCAAAACTCCTACAGAAATGTGTTTTGAATGGACATGCAAGGAGTTGAGCAATGATTTTAAAAAAGCGAGGGAAAAGGAAGTACACATAGCATCAGAGACTGCCAGTAGTAGAGGCTACCTGTGACACCCCCTACCCATCTGCATAGGGGGGAGGATAGGAGGTGAGGGAGTTGAACAAAACAGGAAAAACGAAAGAAGAGAAACAGGATAGTCAAAGCAGAAGATAAATCATTGGACAACCTTGTGTGTACAACAAAAGGAAAAGTGAGATCAAAGAAGAAGATAACAGAAAGCATATACATTACGAGTATGAGAGGAAAAAAAGAGGACTAAAAAGAAAATTTAAGCAAACTATGAATCAAAACCAATATGAAGGGAGAATATAGGGTACGATACTTCTAAAAAGGATGTCATAAAAAGGAGGCAAATGATATCAGAAATCGTTTTCTATAACCGTCTATGACGGGAGGTGGGAAAATCCAGCAGTATTTAGATCAGCTTATCCAATGAGTCAAGCAGACAACTGATACGTCATCACATTATTAAAAAAAAAACCCAACAAACAATCATCTCCATAATAATGCACTGAAGGCCATCGAGGTGAGGGATGGGAATTTCCCAGACTACGATCTTCATAAACAACCACTACACAAACATCAAATCTCCCTTTGCCTCTTCAAGCGTCCGAAATCCTGATCTCGATTTAGAAATCCAAATGACCGGCTGTTGGATTTACGTTAATTCTCTAGTGTCCAATTTAAAGATTCAGAGAAAGCCAATGAACTGAGCTTATGCAGTTTTGTTATGTAACATGATATGGATCGAAGCATATTCATCTAAGAACTTATAAACGGGACAGATGAAACCCCTGCCCCCCCCCCCCCCTTTTTTTCCCTTCTTTCCAAAAAAATCTGCCTAAACAGAATCCCCCTCTCTCTCTTCTCTCTCTCTCTCTCTCTCTCTCTCTCTCTCTCTCTCTCTCTCTCTCTCTCTCTCTCTCTCACTCTCTTTCTCTCTCACTCTCTTTCTCTCTCCTCTTTCTTTCTCTTTCTCTCTCTTTTGTTTTCTCTATCTATCTATCTATCTATCTATCTATCTATCTATCTATCTATCTATCTATCTATCTATCTATCTATCTATCTATCTATCTATCTATCTATCTATCTATCTACTGTCTGTCTGTCTGTCTGTCTGTCTGTCTGTCTGTCTGTCTGTCTGTCTGTCTGTCTGTCTGTCTGCTGATACACACACACAATCACAACCAGCGTCTGTGGTGTAACGGCTAGGCACTTCGCCGTAGCATGCAGGAGACCGGAGTTGAATTCCCGAGCGGAAAATTTTTTTATCGCATGTATCTCAGTCTTTCAGTTGGGATGATGCACCCCTCTAAGCCTCTGTTTTCCCTGACATACATGATTAGAAGTCCACCTCCTTAATGTTTTAAATTGGCGTCGATGGTGGGGTAAAAATAATATATATATTTCCCGCGCAATTTACCGATCGGCACAATCTTAAATTCGCTGCGCTTTTTAACGATCGTATAATTCGGCGGCAATCTGAAGATTGAGTTGAATATTTTTAAAAAAATTCACTTCCATCTTTATTCTTTTACTCACATCCAGAAACATTCACATATACTTTCAAACGTGTAAAAATATTAAAATTAAAATTAACATATGAAACTGCAGAGCTCACAAGAATGATACGATGCCAGGTATTTAAACTAAAAGTTCACAAAGTGCATTTAAATTATTTTATAATTTTAAAATATTTTATCAAAATTCGCTTCTATCCTTATTATTTTACTCACATCAAGGAACATTCACGTATTTTCAAAAGTGTAAAAATATGTATATCAAAATTGAAATTAATATATGAAATTGGAGAGCTCACAAGAATAACACAATAATACAATCGTTAAAACGCGCAGCTTAATCTTAAGATTGCCGCGCAATAATAGGATTGTCAAACCCACAGTGCAAAATGCGCAGATCAGTAAATTAAGCGGAAAATATATAATTTTATTTTTAAAATCCCAGATAAATTAGGCAGACTTAGGGAAATCCCCTTTTCCCTCAGGTTAAAATTTTCACAAATGACCTCCATGAACAGAGTACAGATCACCTAGCGTTAAGGTTAGTTATTTCATCCTTGGAAAGAACCAACCGAAGGCATGTGAGATACAACAAACTTGTAGAAAGGCAGAAATGTTCAATGGACAGAAGATGTTCCCACAGCCAGAATTATTGAAGTAAGGCTTTTTTTTTAGTTTTTAGTTTTAGTAAAAGTTTTACAGCACTTGCAACACAATAACGTGAATAAGGTCATTTACGTGCCGAAGATTAGAGGTGTTACAAGAGAGTAGCAAACACCAAAAAGAAGGAGGAGAGATCAGGGCGATAGATGTTTGACAGGAAAAAAGGAGCAAACCACACCAGAGCACCCACCAGCCACCCACGTAACGTTTTTTAAGAGGGTGGCGAAGAGAAAAGCTGTCTGAAAAATTATTAGCAATTAAAACCAGGTGTTTAACAGAGACGACATTCTGAGTCTGTTGCTTCTAAATACTCTTGACACAGACGTGGATAAAGATTTCGTTCTGGGTCACACTGCTGAGTTTCTAAATGGAAGTTTCAAGACGAAATCAGAGACTGAGACTGAGACAAGATTGGAACCAAGATATCTACAACACACACACACACACACACACACACACACACACACACACACACACACACACACACACACACACACACACACTCACTCACACACACACACAGTGAGAGAGAGAGAGAGAGAGAGAGAGAGAGAGAGAGAGAGAGAGAGAGAGAGAGAGAGAGAGAAAGAGACAGAGAGAGACGTTGAACAGCACCACTTTTCTGGTATTGTGCAATAGTCGTTTTTTGTGACGTTGATTTTTTTTTTTTAACAAACTGAACCAGGAGGGTCTTTTTCCCCTTCAGCTTACTGCACGCTGTGTTTGAAGACACACTTTACCATTATATTCCATGATACCATTATATTTCATTATACCATTTTATTTCTTATACCATTATATTCCCTTATACCATTATATTCCATTATACCATTTATTATATTAACCAAAATCTCCACAGTTTTGGTGTTCCGTTAGTTCATGCTGGACTGCGGACCGGATGACCCTAGTTCGAATCCAAGGATGGGCGTTCTTGAAGTTTTGTGGAGTTTTCTAGACTCTCAGCCTATTTGGCTCAGTCCTACCGGTCTCGGACATCGAATTCGGATGACATGCCTCCTCTTTAATAACCTAATAGTGTTGATAGGGGAGTTTAAAAAACCTTACACTTACTCCCCGCCCTCCTTGTTTTTAGGTAAGGATTCATTCATAATTATTGTCACCCCATGTAAAAGAACTATTTAATTTTCTTTTCGTTTAGCACACATGAGCGTTCCTAAAAATTGTTCGTCCGACAACGTCTGACGATGACCACAATGCATCTGCAGAGAAGAGGCGTATTCCTCACACATCAGCACTGACTGACACGCTGGGGTAACTTCAGTTTGTAAAGATTTCACATTTGAAAGACCAGCCAGTCTTGGCAGACCTTTCCAGTATGAAGAACACAAGAAGTGGCATTAAAATTTTGACGTTAAAGCAGAGCTTCCTTTCCCGTGCATACATGTGGGAAAATCCAAGTTCATGTATAATTGATATTAATACCTTTACCAATAAATGACATGGATACCCTATATTTCCAGCGGTGCATGCCCATGCTAAGAATCGAATTAGACCATTCGGTTTAGTTTAGTTTTAGTTTTCGTGAGAGTTTTACGGCACTTGCAACACAATTAGGTCACATAAGTTTTTTAAAAATTGGAGGTGTTACTTGAGAGCGGTTTACAAAAAAAGAGGAGAAAATATAAGCTCAGTAACAACGATATATCTTTTTTAAAGTTTTAGTAGAGGCTTTACGACACTTGCAACACAAAAAGGTCATATAAGTACCGAAGATTAGAGATGTTACAAGAGAGTAACAAACACAAAAAAGGAGGAGAGATAAGAACGACAGATGTATGATAGTCCGAAAGAAGAAGCGAACCACACCAGAGCACCCGCCAACCAACCACTATAATTAAAGGTGTTATTTCAGAGTGGTATACACAAAGAAAAAGAGGAGATAATATATAAGCTTTGTAACAACGATAGATGTTTGATAGACAAAAGTCAGAGCACCCGTCAACCAACCACAGACAATAAATTTATTTGACATGAGACGCAAGCGCTGTACACCCAGCCCAGACAGACACAGACGAGACTTCTAAAAATAGCATACGATAAATAATCAAGATTTTTTTTCAGAAGATCGTTTGAGCTTGCACATTACGTATTATAAGGTCAGTTACATCATCAGTTTTACTAACAAAATAAATTCTAGATCGCTTACGCAACAACAGCGCATAAACATGTTTACGAATTGAGTCAACAAAGATACTTGAGGTAAGGATACTGCTTTGGGAAGAGGGGGGGGGTCAAGCCCTATATATTGAGAGAGAGAGAGAGAGAGAGAGAG
>NW_004797669.1:621491-626491 GCF_000002075.1 Aplysia californica
GCTCTCTCTCTCTCTCTCTCTCTCTCTCTCTCTCTCTCTCTCGAGCAACATGAAATTTCAGATGGACTGAGCTAATGGCGTCTTAATCGATATGGTGTGACCTAAATCAATGAGTCGACAGACGCTTCGCTACAACCCGGCCCACCAGGTCTCCTGTCTAGTTCAATCTCACGCCAAACGCTCCACACCATCACCCTCCCCCCCATTCCTCCCCGACTCACTCTCCCCTTCATCCCCCCCCCCTCCTCCTCCTCCTCCTTTCCACAACCACTACACTCACCACACACACAACCACTCCACAGTCTAAACTACCAAATAACGTACAATATCATCATCTGTAGTAGTAGGAAAGCCAAAGCAAAACCGCAGGGAAATCGAGGAGGAAGAAGAAGAAGAAGAAGGAGAAGACGGTGGTGGCAGTGAGGCAGAGCTAGGAAAAAGAGTCTAGTGTAGTAGTAAGTGCGAACGTAGATTCCCCGGCATTGTGCCAAGTCGATAGGAGTTGATTCTGACAGATACTGCTTCTAACAAACCACCGCAGACGATGGTATTACCAAAACGAAGAGAGGAATATATCTCCCTCCCCTCGCATTTTGATAGCAATCCGCTCACTCACTCACTCCCTCCATCCCTCCCTCGCTCACAAACTGTTGAAAAAGCACGCGCTATTGAGACACAACAAACATCACTTACATTATTGTATTGATAATATATATATATATATAGATCTATATATAATACGTACCGATTTAAAGTAGGGTTGATCCGCACGAAGGGGAAAGTATATGACACACTGTTAGGTCCGTGTCGAAACAGGAATCTTCCACGAGAAACACAACACGGGAGTGATCGAGAGGTCCACGATTTTCTGGGAGCTGTACAACAGCCAACAGATGAGACTGTCTGGCTGGGTTTGGGTTAGAAGTGGGCAAAATCCGAGTACAAATCCGATTAACCGGTTGGTTTCTCTGAAACGGTCTCTCGCGCTTCATGAGCCAGTGATCCGAATCAGTAACCAGTTGTACGTCAAAACAACAACAGTAACAACATTAGTGCAACAACGACAACAACAACAACAACAACAACAACAATAAGGAAAAGAACAAGAAGAAGCAGAACAACAATAATATGATAATGATATGCCCCTGAGGTGTATTGAGCTAGAACAGCTCTCTCTTTGGAGATGAATTATTGTTTTCCACATTTAATTGTTCTGACTATAGTTCGAGTTCTCTTTTGGTCTTGCCTCTTTAGCCTCAACCACAGCACAAAGGCTGTAAGAAAGTCATTTAGGTAAGAAAATATTAAGCTGAAAGCTGAAAATAAGAGCAGTGTACTAATTCTTGATTAGCCTGATTGGTTGACTCCGAGCATTCATACTAAAAGGGGAATTTGTTCAGACGAAGTCGTGAGTTAGTTTTAGTTTTGCTAAGAGTTTTACGGCACTTGCAACACAATAAGGTCATATAAATCGAGAGTACGGAAAAGAAAGCAACAACAACGACAACAACAACAACAACAAAAAACAACTAACAACGAACCCGGTTCTTATGAACAAGGTGTACCTTGAATCCGGTTCTTTCAGAAATGAAGGCTTACCCAGTTGTAGTTTGTGTGAGGTAACACAGTGCCATTGTTTGAGACAGCATCACTCGCGGATGACGCGCCTGGCCGGGTCGCACGCGCGCGCGCTGGCTCAGCCAACTCCTCGCCTCCCTCCGCTCTCCCTCTCCCTCTCCCTCTCTCTCTCTCTCTCTCTCTCTCTCTCTCTCTCTCTCTCTCTCTCTCTCTCTCCATGCACGCACATTGCACGGGCGCTGTGAGCGACGACTGACTCAGTCCGGGAGAAGCCTTCGATACAGCTGTTACATAGTTGCGCGTGCACACAGACATGTACTATTTTTATATACAAATTGGGTACACCAAATGCATTATATTATGGTCGCGCGTGAGGCTAAAATAACACCCAGTGCGCACTGCCAATTAGATCCATTTGATCAAGTCGAGCCAGCCAGATTTTCCTTCTTGGAGGCGCAACCGCTACATTTTTGGCATACGATGATCGAATTCAACCTAATTCGACGACTGTGATCTTCAAAATCAAACGTGTTTGTTTTTCAAGGTCGGGAGTCGAATCTGTCGTGGTGTGCCGAAATGGTAGCTTTTTTGTCCCTCCATGAAGAAAAAAAATCTGGCTGGTCCCAAATTAACAGAATAAATAAATGAATATAATTCGCAGTGTGCACTGGGCATTAAGTAGAGTCGACATTTCTTCCACAAAATCATTCTGCATGATCATTGGGGCTCCAACTAGCCACATTGAGTGCCATTGTTAAACTAAAATTTAAAAACAAAACAAAATAACCCACGGCTCATTGTTGGAGTAAAGAGAAGCACACCGACATAATAACGGCCTTTAGAGTAGGAGAAAAGTGAACAGCTGAACCCAGATTTTGTCGAATAAGTTGTGTCTATTGTGAAATAATAATAATAATAATAATAATAATAATAATAATAATAATAATAATAATAATAATGATAATAATAATAATATAACATTTATATAGCGCATTTCCAAAAAAGTAGCTCAATGCGCTTTACATTGGAATACCCATTTTTCAAAACCTTTCTTACTACTTCTTTTCTTCTCATGCAATATATATTATATATTAATGAACACACACACACACACACACACACACACACACACACACACACACACACACACACACACACACACACACACAGGCAGAGAGAGAGAGAGAGAGAGAGAGAGAGAGAGAGAGAGAGAGAGAGAGAGAGAGAGTCTATTTTCATCCAGACATAGGAACAGAACAACTATAATGAAAAATAACGTTAAAAACATATGAAGGATAGGCCTGTGGGAACAGAAAATGTTTAATATGTCTTTTGAAGCTATCAAGTGTTTTTATTTGTCTTAGTTTTATTGGTAATCTGTTCCACATAAATGGACCAAGATATGAGAAAGATCTCTCTCCATATGATTTGTATGATTTTACAGGTGTCACAAGTAGGATGTTATCGTTTGATGATCTTAGGTTTCTCCCTGGCTTATATAAACTGATAAGTTCTTGTAGATAAAAAGAAGCAGTTTTATTTACACATTTGAAACACATGACGCAGATTTTAAATATTATTCTTTCTTTTACCGGGAGCCAATGCAGTTCTTTTAATAATGGAGTGACATGGTCTCGTTTTTTAGATCTTGTTATCAGTCTAGCGGAATTGTTTTGAATTACTTGTAAACGATTCAAATATTTGTGGTTCAGACCTGCTAGGAGTGAGTTACAATAGTCTAATCTAGATAGGATAAGAGATGTTACAAGAGTTTTTGTGGTCTCTTCGTTCAGTACTTTAGAACTAGGCCTATCCTTCTCAGCTGAAAATAAATGGATTTGGACATAGATCCCACAACGAGCCCATTGATAAGTGGTGGTCAATATATACACCGAGATTCTTGACAACTTCTTTACTACATGTCATATGCCCATATAAATCAAAGTTGACACTTTCCAGACCTTTATTTAATCGTGGATTCTTTTATAAGAATGATGTCTGTCTCATCTTCGTTTAGTTTCAATTTGTTTACTGTCATCCACTTTTTAATTTAATGAAAACATTGTTTAGTGATAGAAATCATGTTTGGCAGATCTTGAATGGTGCCATTAACATACATTTGGAAATCATCGGCATAAAATGATAATTCAACCATTATTTTGAAAAATGCTTGCTAAGGGCTGAGTATATAGTGTAAAGAGCACTGGTCCAAGAACGGACCCCTGTGGAACTCCATAATCGAGCCTGACCTGCTTTGAAAAGCTGTTTTTAATTTGCTCTGACTGAACTCTTTCTAGTAAATATGACTTAAACCATGAAAGCACGGTACCCGATAAGCCAAATGAGCGCTCAAGTCTTGTGAGTAGAATAGCATGGTCAATTGTGTCAAAAGCTGCGACAGATCCAAAAGAGTTAAAAGACAGATGTTTTTGCTATCAACGGAATCCAATAAATCAGACGTTACTTCTAAAAGCGCAGTTTCGGTACTATGAAGAGTTTTATAGGCAGATTGGTAAATTTCCTCAAGACCATTTTTTCTCACGTGAGCCAAAACTTGACTTAAAACAATCTTCTTTAGCATTTTTGAGGTAAATTGCTAATTCGAAACTGGTCGATAGTTTTTTAACTCATTTTTATCAAGCCCGGGTTTTTTCAATAAAGGTTTTACAATAGCTTGTTTGAAAGTATTAGGTACTGTGCCTGTGGCAATTGACATATCTGAGTAATGTGAGGTAGGACAATATCAATACAGGTTTTGAGTACATGAGCAGGCATTGGGTCAAGGTCACATGTTTTTATGGTTGACCCATTAATACAATTTAAAATATCACTATTTGCAACTGGACTAAAAGAATCTAATATCTGTCCTGTAAATTCTGAAAATTCTACATTTCCATTTGGCTCTAGGCCGAGAGAAGAGCGTATGGTATTAATTTTGTCATTGAAAAAAGTCATAAATAAACTACAAAGTTCGTCATCTGATGTTGCAGGGGGGAGAGGGGATATTGTTTCTTATCCTAGAATAGCATTGGTTGTCTGAACGAGTTGTTTGGGTGATTTAACATCTTGTAATTCATCTAGATAGTATCTTTTCTTGTTATTTTCGATGACTGAGTTGACTTTGTCTCGGTGGTTAATAAAGATGTCTCTGTGAACTTGAAGTTTTGATTTCCTCCACCTGCGTTCTCCCTGACGTCGATGTTGCTTGGCTTCTTTGATTTCAGGTGAAAACCACGGAGAAAAGGGTCTCGATGAAATGTTTCTTTTTACCATTGGCGCATGTTGGTCGATTGCCGCTTTCAGAGTGTCATGAAATGTGTCAGCATCTAGGGATGATAGACTTGTCCGTGTTTTGCTCACGTCGTCCCGAAGTGCCTGTGAGTCTAAATTTGTTCTCGTGTTCCTTGAAAGTATGCTTCTTC
>NW_004797669.1:631491-642196 GCF_000002075.1 Aplysia californica
AGAGATAATAGGAACACTCCCCCCCTCCCCCGTTTTTAAATCCCCCATCCCCCAACACACACACACACACACACACACACACACACACACACACACACACACACAATTATTGTCAATAAGTAAGACAGACGGCCAGACTAACAGACAGACAGACTGGCAGGCGTAGACAGAAGCGCAAAAAGACGTTGGGTAGGAGAAAAAGAAGACGTTGGGTCAGAGAAAAGAAACATCATCTCTTCCCGGTCTCGTTGAGAGAGAACGAGTGACTGAGAGAAAGAGAGAGAGAGAGAGAGAGAGAAAGAGAGAGAGAGAGAGAGAGAGAGAGAGAGAGAGAGAGAGAGAGAGAGAGAGAGAGAGAGAGAAGGACAACATACCGCACACTCCAAGACGCATCGATCAGTCGAGAAGACAACTCAAAGCTACTCCCGAACGTGATATTGAAATGATGAGAAGAACAAACTCCATTCATTTGATTTGTTCTCACACTGGAAAAGGAAGAGGGTTTACGTCGCACCAGTATTAATGTTATCGAGATTTGAACCCAGTACTTCTGCAATCTTAAGCAGATACACTTTCGCTTTTTTTTTTGCTTAAACCTCAGAAGAGGGGGGGGGGGGGGGGGGGCTCGTCCAGAGGTACGGTGTTCGCTTCTCATTCAATAGGTACCGAGTTCGGATCCTGAAAGCGACGGAAAATTTTCTTCTGTAAAAAGTTCTCCTTTCACCCACTTTCCTGCTCTCTAATCATGTTCTGTCGTCATCTGCTGTCCTCTCCACTTTCTGGGCTCCCGACTATTTCTACAGCTCCTCCTGGCTCCTCCTTATTGCTGTCTTTCAACCACCAACCTGATCTTAGGGTAGGTAAGTTCGAACACATAGCCTTCTCGGATAAGGGCGAAAAAATCTCGGACGTCCCGTGTGCAAGTTGTGCATGTTAAAGATCCCTTGAAGGACCTAAAATCTATATGAGTAGGTTTCGTCCGCCACCCTTGCAAAATTCGAAATTAATTCCTACCAAAATGAAAATATACGACCTTTTGCAGTTGCGAAAGCCGTAAAACACTTACCAAAACAAAACCTCAGAATAAAACTCTCTTATCATGACTTGCTGTCGAATGTTAGTACATAAGTGAGAGTATGAGTTTGACGCCCAAATCAGCCTTATTAAGGTATTTAAGAGGCGGGACTAATGAATTTAACCTCCATACCCGACGGGACAGTCAACGAGTTCAAGTTCTTTGGCAGTATCTTTTTGGAATACGGACGTTTCAACAGAGAAATTGGGACCACAATACAAAAGGCCAATAGCATCAGCTATCAGCTTCCCCCACTCCTCTTAGATCCTAACATCTCCATTGAAACCAAAACAAAGCTCATCAACTCTATCTTCATCCCCATCATAACCTACCAATATCAGACATGGACTGGGGCTCTCGTGGCCTAGAGGTTAAGGTGTTCGCCTCTCATTCAAAGGTCCCGTGTTCGAATCCGGGTGGCGACGGAAACATTTTCTTCACTAAAAATGGTCTCCTTTCACCTCCTTTCCTGCTCTTTAGTACTGTTCTGTCCTCTGCTTTCGTCTCCACTTTCTGCCCCCATCCCCTCAACTTCTTTGCCCCCTCATCTGGGCTTTCGACTCTTTCTGCAGCCTTTCCACTGCTACTCCTTGGCTCCTTCTCACTTACAAAAAAAAAGACTTGGACCTTGACCTAAAGTCTGGAACACAAGATAACCACCTGTCTGCGAGATGAGATGCCTACGGAGAGCCATCAACAAAACCAAATGAGCTGAGAGCCTTGAAACCTCTACAATGTGACTCGAGTTCTTTAATTTTAGTAAGTGTTTTACGGTACTGGCAACACAATAAGGTCATATAAGTGCCAAAGATTAGAGGTGTTACAAGAGAGTAACAAACATAAAAAAGAAGAAGGAGAGATCAAGACGATAGATGTTCGATAGGAAAGAAGAAGCAAACCACACCAGAGCTCCCGCCAACCACCCACTAATCCCGAGTTCAAGAACGCTCAGTATGGGATTCTAACATGGACCACCTGCTCCGTAGTCCAGCATGATACCAACTGGGCTATCGGAACGTCCCTTTTTCGGTAAGTGTTTTACGGTGCTTGCAACTGCATAAGGTCGTATGAGCGCACGGGACACATTAAAGATTTTCAGTTTGGTAGGAATTTTGATTTTTACCCGCGTGGCAGTCGAAGCTTACTCTTATCGATTTTGGACCACCAAGGGATCTTTAACGTGCGCAACTTGCATACGCGACCTCCGAGATTTTTCACCCTTATCCGAAAAGGTTAGTTGTTAGATCTTACCTACCATAAAAATTAGGGACGTGGCTGAAAGACAGCAGTAAGAAGGAACCAAGGAGTAGCAGTAGAGAGTCTGCAGAAAGAGTCAGGAGCCGAAAGGAAGGGACAAAGGGGAGAGGGGAGGGGTCAGGAAGTGGAGATGAAAGCAGACGACATAACAAGGTTAGAGAGAAGGAAAGGAGGCGAAAGGAGAAAATTCTAGAGAAGAAAATTTTCCGTCGCTGTCAGGTTTCAAACCCAGGACCTAGTTATTGAGAGGCAAACACGGTAATCTCTAGACAACGAGAGCCCCCAGGAACGCCCTTTAAAATGTTGGCATCGGCTTTAACCCTTTCACTGCCTCATCCGTAAAAATTACGAAACTTTATAGCATAGGTTTACACTTTTAACCTCTAAAGATTATTTAAACTGACCTCCGAATTTAACGTTCGTCTCCGATAAAACGAAAAAATTGGACGGACAGCCTCCCCAAAACCAACCCAAGTTCAGATCGTCTCGTTGGGAATTCGAACCAGGGCCATCCACTCCATGCCCCTGCCACCTCACCAACAAAAGCAACAGAGCGAAAGAAGAATGGTGAGTGTTTGTGTTGTTATGTTTTTATTTATTTATTTATTTATTTATTTATTTATTTATTCATGTGTTTATTGATTTAAACGTAGTGTAAAAGAGCTTGCTCAGTATCGGGGGCGTAACATAAGCTTAGATACTTTCACCATCATCACCGGAGCATAAAGCAGTTCTTAAAGTGTTGCTTGATAATAAATCGATTTTTATTTTGTGTCTTAAGTTGATACAATTCAATTTAGATCATTACTGGGTATGGGTAACTAGGAAAAAAAAGACGGGGCGCTCTAAACACATCAAGTCATCAAGACTTTTGTTTCAAGGTGAGTACTCTGTATGTGTTGTAATGGTTAGACTCTATTCTGTTACGAGTGGGCTACAAGGAGTGGGTTCGATTCCCGAATTAGAAAAATCTATTTCCATCGTCGAATATCTCCATCTTCGCACTGGGATGCTGCATCCTTTAGGGTTAAAGTAGAAGCAGCCCGAGCCGACAAGATCTAATAAAAAGCAATGATGTCGATTGGGACTTAAAACATCGGCAATTTTGATAGCAAAAATGACCAAGACCTCAAATGAGAACAACCTATCGAAACATGTTATGAGAAAAGACTCGAAGCGGGGTTTTTTCCTCCTTTTTTTCAATAGTGATAATAATATGTTTCTTCCACATCGGGTTTAGGACATCTGGGAGGCTGGCTACCTCGACCTTCTTTCATGGCTTACCAGAGATGATTAGGATACAACATCCGAGCAGACAGACGAAGAAAATAGTTATTTATAGTTTTTTTTAAATCTCCTTTAAGGAATCGATCTCGCTTCTTCTGCGCGCAACGACAAAGAGCCCAACCATCGCACCAGTGACGATAGTTTTTAAAATGACATTGCCGTAAACGTTTCTTTTGCCCTCAACTGGAATGTCCACACAACATCAGATTTTCTGCATGACTGAACATCATCATACGCATAATGTCACAATAATGGATTTGACTTTGCTGAGACCAGACTGACCCACGAAGGCTTTCCTAACTTGACGACATATGCTGGTATCACTTCATAAAACGACGTAAAAGACCCAGCAAATTTCCAAATTATAACAAAGAATCCATTTGTGCGATTCACATCTTGAATGACGGCATCTAAAGATTTTTATTTTTTTTTTGGTGGTGGGGGGGGGGGTTGAAAAATGTTATACGCCCCTCCCCCAAAAATCAACACAACGTGATTTTAGGTGGCGGGCTGCTTCGATCCTTGTCAGGGCCAACCCAGATTGAGTCTTATCCGGCATCTCAGCAGACAGACGAAGATGCTCAATAAAACATGTTCCCATTTCGGGAATCGAACTCACCTCCTATGTGTGCAACATATGACGAGCCAAACTATGACCCAACAAACGCTGGCTTCCGTTTTCGGGAAGAATACGAAAAGTGAAAAGGTACCTCAACTATAACCACACTGCAGTATTTTTATTAGTGTTTTGGGCTTAGTTTTGTTTTTGTATTTTACGGCACTTGCAACACTAAGGCCATGGAAGTGCAGAAGATTAAAAATGTTATAAAGAGAAACAAACATAAAGACAGAACTATAGATCTGTCTATTTTCCTTCTGTTCTCTCTTTCTCCACAAAAGATCTTTGGGCATTTTCCCCATCTTCCAAGCGGCGACCCCTTACTTGCCATCTGAGCGAGACTTTTTTCTGATTTGTTTGTTGTTTTTTAATCATAACCACAAAGTTATATATGTAAAAAGCTTTAGTTTTAGTGAGAGTTTTATGGCACTTGAAACAATGTCATGTAAGTGCCGAGGGTTGGAGGAGTTTCTTGTTCAAGAGCGTAACAAACACAAAGGAGGAGAGATCAGGACGACAGACGTTTGATAGGAAAGAAGGAACAACCACAACAGAACACCTGCCAATCACCGCAGGTTATTGCTTTGCAAACACACACGATTTAAGAGAATATATAAGAACATCGACACGAAGCTGGGCATAATACATGTATTGTGCATTGAAAAAGCAAGATAGACAGACAGGAACAACAGCAGGAAACAAATTAGGAAGTAGTTTCAGTAGCGCCTTCTAACCATCCCTTCGTACACCTGTATGGTTGTTTGGGTAAAGAGGAGTACATCGACTCAATGATCATTTAGTGCTGGAAAACAGCAAGACAGACACAAAAACATCAGAGGGAAAGTTAGGAAGTCAGACCTACCAGTGATATCCTTCAACCACCCGCAGCACAAATGTTTGAACGATCATACATACACACAGACAAATAACACTCCTGCAAATACACATTAAAATAGATGTATACATCAACACATACTAAAACACAAGCATGCACTTTTTCACACCCATACACATAAAAGAATTGAACAACAAAAAATTTCTTCATATTTAGCTGGTCTTCTCGTAAAAACCTTTATACATTTTTATTTGCTGCAAACATTACAGTTAGGCACATTCAACTGCATATAAATAATGTACATTGCATATAGAACTGTAAGATTTCGATTCTGTGAAGAAAACGGTTTTCAGAACGAAAAAAAAATGTTTAAACAACATTCGTTGTAAGATTAGCGGTATGGTATTTTACTGAGATACAATAATGCCCCTCGACTTCGTATCGACGCAGAGAACTTAATGTCATAATATATGGGTTTTTCGTCCCCTTCAACGTATGGATCATATTTGAGATGGGGCATACTTCGACCCAAGTGGGAGGAAAGCGGTGTTTGATTGATTGAGTAGGTGTTTTACGGCACTATAGGCTCAATTTTGGTCAGGGGAGGAGAGCCGTGAAAACTCTCCGAACTCCGCAAGTTCAAAACACCCTATGACGGATTTGAACCTCGGTTATCTGCATAGTAGCAAATATGATACCATCTGAACGAGACACCATATCCCAGTCGGAAGAGTCATAAGTCGTGTGTATACAAATATAATAATATGAAGACGGAAATCGCTATTGGGTGGAGAAATACAATATAACATTATTACGCGTATTATGAACTCTTACAATGACACCACGGACAATTATCATGCCCGACATCAGACCAAAAGCCATGCCGTGGCACCTTTCAAATGACACTGCACAAACCAGAAACACGAATTTGTATATCATTTCACCGTATGCGTTATGTAGTTTGCCTTTTGAAATTTAAGATAGCGAGACTGGATTTCACAAAATCTTCATGGATAATGAAGTTACGCTTTTTTATTTTTTATTTGCGTCTTCAAACGTTAATGAAAGACCAGAAGGCATGTCCTCAAAGAGTTAAGCACCTCCAACAATTGTTTTCACAGCAGATAATATATTGTTGTAAGAGTAAATGTTTTAAGCGCCTATCAACACAAATTAGATCACTTATCAGAGGCATAAACGGAAGCCAGTTACATCGGTCACACACTACACCGGCATTGGTGCTCACACATCACATGAAACCTACATGGTAAATGGTAAGGGGTAAAGCAGTGATTTCGATGAGGATGATTGATTGAGTAGGTGTTTTACGGCACTATCGACTCAATTTTGGTCAACAATGTGGATGATTTAAAGTAGGAGACCTCAGAATTAGATTTTTATCTCCAGTAGAAATCACGAGGAGATAAACTCTGTAGCTTGAAATAAATATAGCTTAGGCAAGATGAGGTGAGCAAACCATCGTTGAGAATGGATAAACGTGTGCGTCTGTGAGAACAGTGTTTGCAAAAGGTATAAACATATTCGTACTATTGTTACTCGTTTCAAATCTCCACCTTGTTACATGCTTCATGTCTCCATTAACACGCTTTAGGTAATTTGGGAGTCATGCTGCTTTGGCCCTGCCTATCGGGAGTCAGCCCGGGTGGTGAGGATACAATGTCCCAGCAGTAAGACGTGGATCCGGAAGAAAATACCCAACCCACCAGGGAAATCGAACGTTGTTTTGTTTTTTATTTTTGTTTTTGAGCGTGTAAAACAAATCAGCACGGATGCTGACAGACATTGATTTGTGCCGATTTTTAAGAATGCATAAAGTAATTGGTAGAGTTAACACAATGGCACTGTTGATGCTTGAAGTCAGTAGAATGATTTAAACGATCATTAACAGAACCGCGAACAAAGATCTTTACTCTCTTCGCCGACGATAAACCGATTTTCCACCTTCTTATATTAAGATTCTCAGTACGTTCATCCCACACGTGTGGAATTATCAAGAAAAAACTACATGGTCTGAAAAAAGGAATGATAGAAAAAGATTTTTACGTTTTTGTAAACGAAGTACTCGTATTTACTTGGCACGCACTCTAAGCCAATTTCAAGTCGAACAAACATATCCACGGAAAATAAGGCTAGTGATTCAAGCCATTAATTGTCTTTGCACTTTCGTTAATGTATTCGGTATATTAATTATATCGGTCTCCCCTCTGTGGTACCTTCACAACGTGTTCGTGGCTTAGACCTGAAGTTGAAGTATTGGAGATTCTGTTGGTTGAAACATGGAGTAATGCAGCAAGACCAGCCACAAAAGATATATCGATAAAAATTTTGGGTTAAAATCAGCGCGACAACATGGGTTACACCGGTAAAAGCAATTTGTTGGTTCTGTAAACTTTTAAGATAACAATCCTATTTGGTACAATGATACGGAAACATATACGATGACATTTTGTTTACAAAGTTATCTTTGTCGAGAAAGGAATCACACCGCTCCTTTCTCGAAGACCATCAAAAATATCTTGCTTAATACAATCGTAAGAAAGCAACATTTGCTTAAATGTCTTTTTTTTTGCGCACTTATTGTACGTTTTTCATATTTTAAAATATTTCAATTAATTATATAATCATGAAAGATTATACAAACAATAATAACAACGGAGATGATACAATAACAAGATTAAACAAACAATTAGTTCATATATAATTTTACCATTCTGTAGTCGGGTGTACCAATTATCAAACCTAAATCTCTTGATAAACAGCGTTATGCAATGCCCTCTACAATAATCTCATCTCCAACCATTTCCTGTCAGTTCAGAGCATCTTTCGGTTGAGTAAAAAGACACAATATAACACGACGGCTATTAACTTAATAGAGTAGGGAAATACAAAATAAACAGGCAAACTGTTGGGAAGAAAAGAAACAGGACAAGATAGCTAGAAGTGAGTATCAAACTTTTCTTTGAAAAGATGTCTCAAATACAATCACTAGGGCCATTCATGGCAGAGGACCATTTATGAACAAGTTAAGAGACACGAGGGGGGGGGGGAGGGATGGGAGTTTAATATAAAATATATCGTCTATTATAACACTCCACCAAGCTACCAAAAAACACAAATGTTCGGTTTTCCTGCTCTTTGTTTTCTGCCTTCACGTTACCAAAAAGTCCACTTCAAAAATAATATTGGTGGCATTTTTTAAAAATCACAAACAAAAACAAATAAAAAGATTCGACAAACTTCCACGATACTCAGATACTCTTGAAGATGCTCCCCAACATAGTCATTAAGCTGTCAGACATAATACTGTCATGGTTGATTTTTCTTTTTTTTTCTTTAAAAAAACAATACATGCAGTACAGGGCATATCTTAGAAATCTGGGAATTGCTTAGAGGTCGAATAGGAAGCATGATCCGTTATCATCCGACACATAGACACCCAAAGACACATGCACACACTCATGAACATACATGCACACACACACACACACTCTCTCTCTCTCTCTCTCTCTCTGTCTCTCTCTCTCTCTCTCTCTCTCCCTCTCCCCCTCTCCCTCTCTCTCTCTCCCTCTCTCTCTCCTCTCTCTCCTTCTCTCTCTCCTTCTCTCTCTCCTTCTCTCTCTCCTTCTCTCTCTCCTTCTCTCTCTCCTTCTCTCTCTCTCTCTCTCTCTCCCTCCTCCCCCCCTCTTTCTCTCTCTCTCTCTCTCTCTCTCTCTCTCTCTCTCTCTCTCTCTCTCTCTCTCTCTCTCTCACCCCCCCTTTCAAGATGTGCACCCACTGTTTATGCTATTACTCACAAGTTGCACGCTAGAGCACGTATATAACCCTCTACTGACACGCCTCGGATTTCAAGACAAACTCACGCCAATAAGCACAAACTAAATACACTCATCTCTCTTCTTTTACCTATGATAACATTTCAGACCCATAAACATTTGGGCTCTTTTTTGTTGGGTTTGTTTTGTTTTTTTTGGTAAGTGTTTGATGGTGCTCGTAACTGTATACGGTCATATTATAAGCAATAAGCATGAACATACTATCTAACATACAGTGTGGTTACAATGAATAACACCCCTTTGAAATGAAATCGCAAAAATAAAAAAGAAATGATATAGAAGTAAGACCTATCAGTGGCACTCATTAAATTACCCGTTGACCTCCTTCAAGAGAGGTAGACTATCTTAAATTTTATTACTAACCTGTTCAGTGACAGAATGGAACCATCGAGTCAACCTAGGCCTTAAATATAATATTACCTGAGCAAATAATATTACCTGAGCAAATAATATTACCTGAGCAAATAATATTACCTGAGCAAATTATATTACATGAGCAAATAATATTACATGAGCAAATAATATTACATGAGCAAATAATATTACATGAGCAAATAATATTACCTGAGCAAATTAATATTACATGAGCAAATAATATTACCTGAGCAAATAATATTACCTGAGCAAATAATATTACCTGAGCAAATAATATTACATGAGCAAATAATATTACATGAGCAAATAATATTACATGAGCAAATAATATTACATGAGCAAATAATATTACATGAGCAAATAATATTACATGAGCAAATAATATTACATGAGCAAGAGTGTAATGCCAGGAAAGACGGGCGACACGCAACGACAAACAACTTCTTGAACATATAAACTTGGCGATAGCGATATGGAAGTCGACCGTATCTGAATTTGTGTTTAGTTAAACAATTGGAACCTTTGCTTTGGTGTTTAGTTTTTGTAAGAGCTTTACTGCACTTGAAACTGCGTGTCATATTTTTTTAAGTGCCGAAGATTAGAGATGTTACTGAAGAGTACAAATCTCCCCCCCCCCCCCCAAAAAAAAAAACCCGCACAAAAATAAAACAAAACAACAACAACAACAAACAAACAAACAAAAAAGAAAAAAGAGGGCTAAAGGACGTGATGTTCGCAATGAAAGGAGAAAACCACACCTGAGCACCCGTCAACATCACACGATTTGCTCTTAACCTACCCCTTGGGGTATTGGTTGTGCATACTACAGAGGGCCCCGGTCAGTTCTTTGAGGTATAAATGTGAAGATTGGGAAAGGGGCAAAAAAGGGAATCATGGATGTACATACAACAACAAGAACAACAACAAAAAACAACAACAACAACAACAACACAAACAACAACAAAATGACTTTAGAAGGTTAATTTTGGTGTGAGTACTTTGATTGGACAGGTGACAGGAGTGGGTTTGGAGAAAGAGAGAGAGAGAGGGGGGGGGGGTCAGAGAGAGAGAGAGAAAGAGTAAGAAAGACACACAGAGAGTAAGAGTAAGAGAAAGCAAGAGAGAGAGAAAGAGGGCGAGGAGATAGAAGGAGAGAGAGAAGGGGTGGTGGGGGAAGGGGGGGGCAAGGCATTCCACTGAAAAGCTCGAGCTTCTTGTACAATTATAGGCTTCTATCTCTTCAGATAGAATTTGGAATTCTTATTCGAACCTAAGAAATAATCTTACTTGTCAAAGGGGGTGAGGGAGGGGATAATAATATATAATCGTTTCTGGTTATTTTCAATTCCATCCTCCAGGATGCTGGGGAAAAAAAGTAGTACCGAGTGTGTTTGTGTGTGTGT
>NW_004797669.1:642296-644445 GCF_000002075.1 Aplysia californica
GGGGGGGTTGTTATACAATAACGTTATCGCGAAATACTGGCGCGGAGATCTTGACTTCTTGACTGCTAAAAATGTGTTGGTCATGATATGACGCACATTTTTGAAGTCACATTCTGTTGTGAGTGGTAGGCGGGGCTTCTCTTTCTCCTCCCTCGCTTCGAACACTTCGCCCCGCCCATTTCAGACTGCGCCCCGCTGCGTGACGCTGAGGTGGGCGTGGCTTGTTGAGAATTTTTCCTCCGACGTTCTGTCACTTCCTTTTTGAGAAGGAGAAGAACCTCGGAGTGGTGGTAGCGGGCAGCGGCGTCTTCCAGGTTCATGGGAGTCATCGACTCGAACGAGTTATTTCTCACAGATCTGCGGAAAGCAAGGACATGTTTTTTACGCCCCCATTGACTTGGTTTATTTTTATTTTATTTATTTATTGTTTGTTTGAGTGAAGAGAAGCACATCGACACTACGGTCATTTAGTGCTGGGGAATAGTAAGATATACAGACTGAAACAACAGAGGAGAAGTAAAGAAGGACCGAACACCCAAGCCCCCCATCAACATTAGGTCTAAAAAGAATGTTGGTTGTTTTTTTTTAATGTAGGCTATTTCAGACAAGCAGATGGCTTCAACCCCACCTGTCAAGGTCAATCTGTACTGAGAGGGACACAACGTCGAAAAATCATTATCATTATGATAATTATTTTATCCCACCACGAAGTGTAACGGATAAACTCACTTGTGGCGAAGCGTAACCGATTAACTTCTTCATTTTCTTCTTCTACCCCGTGGTTGGGGCAACCGTGGGGGCACCACTGCATCTGACAACCAGCTCGCGCCATTTCTCTTTATCCTCTACTTTCGTCAGATTGTCTCCCATCATCTTCCCTGTCCACTCTGTGATGTTGTCCTCCCATCTCCTCCTCTGCCTTCCTCTCTTTCTCTTTCCTTTTACAGTTCCTTGAGGGATTGTTTTGGCAAGTCCTGTGGATCTCGCGACATGCCCTTACCATTTTAATTTCGTCCCTTCACTGTGGTCAGAAGATCCCCATGTTGCCCCACTGCGTTTGTGATTCTGTTCCGTACCTCAGCATTGGAAATGTGGTCTTTGTACGAGATGTCAAGGAGTCTGCTGTAACATATTATTATCTCTGTTGCCTGAATGCTTTTCTCTAATTCTGCTGTCAGTGTCCAAGACTCACAGGCGTATAAAAATATTGAGATGACCAGTGAGCGCATCAGTCTGATCTTCGAGTTGAGCGTGATGTTTATGACCTTCCAAATAGTCTTCAGATAAACTAGCCGACTGATAAACTCAACAATCGCGAAGTGTATCCAATAAACAAGCAGACTCATAAACTCGCCTATCGCGAAGTGTGTAAATAACCGATAAACTCACTTATCGCAAAGTGTGTAAGTAACCGAAAAGTGTAAGTAGCCGATAAACTCACCTATGCAGAAGTGCGCAATAAGTAACCGATAAACTCACCTATGCAGAAGTGTGCAATAAGTAACCGATAAACTCACTCATCACGAAGCGTATAGTAAGTAACCGATAATCTCACCCATCACGAAAAGTGTAAAATAAGTAACCGATAAACTCACCGATCAAAAGTGTGTAATAAATAACCGATAAACTCACTCACCTGTCACAGGTGTGGATGTCCGCCTCCTGGTGACACAGCAGTCCCCTTGCGCGGTCCGCGTCGCCAGCCAGCACGGCGTGAGCCAGCTCTATAGAGGCTTCGTGTTGGACCATCAGGTCGGCCGATAGGGCCGCCGTCTCTCCGGGGATCTGTCGTGTGTACTCTACCAGGCTCTGACCGCCGCGCGACACGTTTACGCGGCACCAGGAGCGGACCAGTTGTCTGACCTGAGGAGTGGGTGGTTAAGTTTTAGTTTTAGTAAGAGTTTTTGTTTAGTTTTACAAGAGGTTTTACGGCGCTCGCAACTGCATAAGGTCAATATGAGCGCCAAGGGTTGGATGTCAACAGAGAAGTCCTTACATGGAATCAGACTTGCTCTGCTCACCTCTCTAGCTTCAACAGCACAGAGTCTGCTTCGACTTTCAAGACACCTCGGAAATAGCGGGTCACAAGAGTGTGACAAACATACAAAAAATGTAGAGGATAAATGACGATAGTAATAGTAAGCGTTAG
>NW_004797669.1:648178-649594 GCF_000002075.1 Aplysia californica
GGGGTGAAAGGAGAATGCATTCTTTTCTTGTCTCTTTTCAACCACCACGGAATTTGACAGGCATGAAAGTTAAAATGTTTCATTGAGTGAAGGGAAGCACATCTGCACACTAACGGTCACGCAATGGAGAGAACGAGAAAGACAGGAAAAGGGAAATAAAGAACAAGTAGGATCTACCAATAGCGCTCTCTTACTACCCGCAAAGGTCCGAATGCAAGCAGTAGGGTTTCAGAACTTTGAACATGACTGAACTCTCCAGCATTATCCAGTAATATATAGCTCTTATACGTCACATGTCCTGGCTACCGTGGATTTGGCATGTCTTTAAAGTCAGCTTTAATTAATGTAGACTTCAATTTGTTATACTTAAAGTTTATTTATCGCTTGTCTTTCATTGTCTGGCGATTACTAATTCAATGCAACTGCCGAGGAGGATTTTAATAAGAAAAAAAAAAAAGAAACAAAGATTAAGATGTTAAAGATTTAGACACTTGTTAAGTATCCCGCCCTCGAAAGGGGGGGGGGGAGACGTAAATAGCTAAAGTGAGTATTTACCAGGCTATTCGCTGAACCAGCCAACCAGCTTGCCTGCTTCATGGAAGCTCGGGGTTCCCATCTTCCCGATGAGACCTGTCGTGCCGGACTCCCTTCACTAGCCAAGCTGTGACTGCTGCTACTCCCGGCGTCTGTGTGTTTAGCTCCAAGACTAGGAAGACCAGGAGGAGATAGATCTAAACGCTGAGGTCGTTCAGGTTGTCTTTGTGGAGACGAACTTGACGCAATAGGAGGAGAAGATAACGACAGTTTTATTTCATCGGCGCGAGTCCAATGTTTGCGTCCATCGTGTCGTTTCCCGTCGTATTCCTCCTCTTCCTCATCCTCCTCCTCTTCCTCTTTGTTTCGGCTCGGTGCAGGTCCCTCTTGAGTGAGCGAGTCACTGTGACTGGAGTCAGAAGACAAGAAAAGGTCCACTGTGTCCTCGCTAGCAGCTGCTGCCACGTTCATCGGAGCGGGCGTGATATGGCAGTGGCCAAGCGACGAGGGGAGCTCTCCATTCTGTTCTACGGGGTCTTGGGAGGTCTTGCTTGGCCCGCGTGACATCTCAGCTCCTGCTGTCAAAAATAGAATTCACACATCCATATATGTACGCTTCTGTCGTGCTTATGAAAGAACAGGGGAAAAAATGATAAAGATTTTGAAAAAAGAGAAACACTTCTGCACAATAACGTTGATTTAGATCTAGATCTAGATCTAGATCAGGAAAGTAAGGCAGACAGGCAGGCAGAAATAATAGACGAAAAGAACAAAAGTAAAAGCTAAGAGTGGTGGTCTCCAAATACCTGCTCACGCATCATTGTACGTTGTCAATGTGTTAACGAACATAGATCAGAAAATGGGAAAATATAAAAGAGGGGG
>NW_004797669.1:651339-652530 GCF_000002075.1 Aplysia californica
CTTCTCGCACCCCCCTCCCAACACACACACACACACGCACACACACACACACACACACACACACACACACACACACACACACACACATGTACACACACAGGTACATACTACAAACTTTGTTTTAGGAGGTTGGGGTAGAGGGTCACTCGCTATAATAATATAATGTACAACTTCAGCTATCAATAAAGGGAATGGTGAAATCAACTCTCTTGTTGCTGCTGTTATTGTCGAGTTTTTGGGGGTACTGGCTGTCCACTTAAAAAAAATGAAATGCCTCGTGTTTGGTATAACTTTGAATAGAATTCACCAATTTGTTCCAAATTTTAAGACTGAACCTGTATTGATTTGACTTAAGCAGTCATGAAAAAATTCGCATCTTTTATCTCCGTCTTTCTTAATTAGCGTGAAATTTCAGCTAAACTACAGTAGGTATTCATTTCTACATGACCAAGGTCTGAAATGAGGACTGACTTAGGAAATAAACACTTTTTGTGTCAAGACACACATGGACAGTTTAGGTCATTTAGGAGGTGGGCTGTTTTGGCCCTGCCTGTCAGGGTCAACCCGGGCTGAGAGAGATACAACCGCTATACAACAGACAAAGATGGTACGTACATAATAATAGTAGATAATACATAACAATTGTGTAGCGCAAATTCCGGTTCAACTGCAAGCTCTGAGCGCTTTACAATATAATATTTACCCCAGTAGATCTTATAGCATTCTGAAACAATCTCAACTTCTTTGGGGAAATATACAGTACAACAATCATTTTATATCTATAGGCTATATCATATAAACAATATATTATGTACTAAAAAGTAGACCGGCGTCTGTGATATAGAGGTTAGGCACTTCCATGCCGCACGCAGGAGACCCGTGTTCGAATCCCTAGTGGGGAGAACATTAATTTTTATCGAGTATGTCGACCTTTTTAGGCTCTCGGACTCACAACCATAAGGTCGTGGGTTCGAATCCTGTCAGGGGCCCGACGTTGTGTCCTTGGGAAAGGCACTTTGCACAAATTCTCCTCACTTCACCCAGGTGGAAATGGGTACCCGGCTATAGACAGTGAACGATCTTGTCAGTTTGATAGTGTTTGAGCGCGTGAAATCCGCAGCTTGCACTGTAAGCTTCCGCGGAAGCCGAGAATGTTTCTGAGTGTTCTCAGAGGGTCTGCTGGGATAATAA
>NW_004797669.1:654547-656520 GCF_000002075.1 Aplysia californica
TTTTTTTTTTTTGGGGAGAGCCGTTTTCTCTCTCTCTCTCTCTCTCCCGGTTTATTTTTTTCGGGAGGCTCCAATCCCCTTTTTTTTACCGGGCACCAGAGGGGAGTGTTTGGGGGGGGGGGGGGGGGGCACACGCGGTGCTGGTCTACCAAGGAATGTAGCCCCCCCCCACTTTTTCCTGCCCCCTCCCCCCTTTCCTCTCATCACGTAAGAGAAGACGATTGATTGTTGTTCTGCGCGGATAATTCCAATAAATAACCTGCCCGCTGCCCTTCTCTTACCGAGTGAGGTAATCTTCACCACATCAATTGGACAAGCGATTTGTTGCAACGTCATAAATCAAATCCTCTTAGCGAGAGAGGGTGATCTTCACATAATGAGCTAGATCTATTGTCGTGTAGCTGCACAGTCATAAATCAAATCTTCAAATCACGACTAACACGTTTTAATACTTCCATTACGAATAGAGCCGACATGAACCTCTCCGGTGCAATGTAATATTAATTCTTCGGTTTGTTTTCTTTTCATTATTGTGTGGTGTGCATTTGTGCGTTGCCTCCTTCTGAAAAATATATGATTATCTTCACACTTTTATACTTTTTCTTATTAACATCACAATAAAAACTACTGTATAGGACGTACATAGGACGTATTGAAAAAAAAAAAGAGAATAATAATATTATTATCACCCTTCTAAATTACTGAACTCGTTGTACACTATCAAAGTAAGATTTAGTCATTACATTTATTACATAGCCTACTTGTATTAGGACCTTTGCTCTTATACATGCACTCTTCCTCCACCCCACCCCCTCCTCCCAATCCCCAGTTTCCTTTTCTCTGCACCCCCCCCCCCCCCCTCTTTTCCCCCTTGTTTTCCGAGTTCGATGCATTAATGAATTCGAGTACTTGCTGTTTGTGAATGCTTGTTTTCTGTGTGCGCATGCACATACAGGGGGGGGGGGGGGGAGGGGCGACGGCGATATCTATTTATTTCTTTTTGACTAAATCAATTAACGGTTGTACCGGGTATAATGACACAAAGAAAAAGCTAAGTGCAATAGTTTGTGCTCTCTGTGTATACATACTTCAACTGTAGCAATGTGCTGTGCCTTTGTTGTTGCACGAGTACCATATAACGCAGGAGCATGTTCGCAATGAAAAAGGAATGGGATTTGAGCTGAGGCGGTGAGCTGAAGAAAGAGATGATTCTCCGTGGATGAGCTGTGGGGAGGACGCAATAAATATTTATGGTTTATGTTGTATCGATCTGAGAGGTGAGTGGAGTGAAGAAAAGGCATCAAATACTGGAGGCTGATGGGGCTGTTAGGTCGAATCTTGTGAAGGTGTGTGTGTGTGTGTGTGTGTGTGTGTGTGTGTGTGTGTGTGTGTGTGTGTGTGTGTGCCTGCACTTGCATGCACGTGCTTGGAAGAGTGCATGAGATCAATGGATAACCAGGACGATAAAAAGAAATATTATTAAAAACTCACATTACCTATGTTTCTTTATGTTTTATGTTATAGCCTACCTATTTAATTATTTTTTCATGTTGAGAGAAAGAAAGAAAGAGAGAGAGAGAGAGAGAGAGAGAGAGAGAGAGAGAGAGAGAGAGAGAGAGAGAGAGAGAGAGAGAGAGAGAGAGAGGGGGGGGGGGAGAGAGAGAGAGAGAGAGAGAGAGAGAGAGAGAGAGAGAGAGAGAGAGAGAGAGAGAGAAGAAGAAGAAGAAGAAGAAGAAGAAGAAGAAGAAGAAGAAGAAGGACAAGAAAAAATGAAATTTTATCCAGTTCAAATTTTCAGTGAGGACTTCAAGAAACAACAATAATAATAATAATAATAATAATAATAATAATAATAATAATAATAATAATAATAATACTAATGATAATAATGATAATAATGATAATAATAGTAATTATTAATACTATTATAATATAATAATCATAATAACAATAACAATAATAACAACAATAAT
>NW_004797669.1:656831-671779 GCF_000002075.1 Aplysia californica
AATAATAATAATAATAATAATAATAATAATAATAATCCTGTTGTTTTGAAACCACAGAATTCTTTGAAACTGAGAAGTATTTATTACTCTTTTATGTCAGGAGTTAATAATCTGTCGCAAAGAAAACCTTCTCAATACAAAAGTACTAACAGTTTGTAAAAAGAACTCTTGCCCGTTACGAGATACATAAAGTATTCTAATAGTGAAAGTTGAATTCGAGCATGTGTGAAAGAGATCTAGCGCAACACGCGTGTAAGGGTAACTAAAACTGTTGCCGTCTGATTTTTAAAATGGAATCGTATGAAGTGTCTACATGGGACACTAAGAATTCACTTAGCAAGCTGTGTCGGCTGAATAAGGCTTGTGGCAATAAACTTCAAAAGTTTCTACCGAAACAGGTAATGAAACGCATGCCCCTGAGCCGATCAGCTGTCTTGCCTCTTTGATGGTTGCCCGAGTTATTTTGGCCTATTTTGTTTGTTGACATCATCATAGGATTCTCGATTTTACAAGTACACATTCACATTAACTCTGAATTGCAAAATAAACTTCTTACATACAGTACAGTGACTCCCATGAGTCCATGTTCTTCGTTTTTTAGAATCTGATCCCTTTTATTTTACTACTAAGGCCTAAGGCTTAGGTCGGCAGAGGCAAAAGATCTTGTCAAGAGAAAGAGGTGGGTGGGGCAGATGAGGTGGGTGGGGCAGAGGCAGAGGAGGTGTGGGGTGACAAGTGAATAGATCTAGATCTAGTAGGGGCAGGGGACCCTATGAAGGTGCCGCTGGGTTTCAGTTTGTCACTTGTGAGGACAACGTCAAGGTTGTCGTTTGTACGGAAACAGCCATGACTTTGTGCATCCCCTCATGGCTGTTTCCAGCCGAGCTGCTGTTGTCCAGGCCTGGCCTTCTTCAGGATGCCGGCGAGCATCCTCAATGTGACGGATTCCATTGCGTCAGTCACAAACTTCCTCAATCTCTTGCCACGCTGGCTTGATGGCCCCAAAAACGTCTGGTCCAGAGGCTGTGTCGGGTGGCTGGTGTGGACCATGAGACAATATACAGTGGAGTCCACTTATAACGAGTCCGGAAAAAACGAGAAGTCTGTTATAAAGGCACTATTCTAAAACCCCGTTTTTTTCTCCTCTTTACCTTTGTAAATAAAATACTGCTATAGCGCTTTCAGACAAACATGCGAGTCGGTTATAGCGGAATATATTGCTGCTGCAGTGCACAGTGGCATATAGGCCAATTACACATAATGCAAAACCTCGCCAGTTCAGAAACTTGTTGGTGATCTTGCGAAACAAAGAATAGGAGAGCCCATGTGCGTCAACAATGAAGGCTGGAGCAGCTGAGGAGGGAGGGTGTGGCATGCTCAGACAAGCAGAACGCATTGCGTGATAGGCCAGCGTAAGCCTAGTTTAGATTATGAAGTGCCTACCAATACCATGCCTCTCACTCTCACTTCTCCTATGCGGGGATGGAGGGGTCACAGTAATGTGATGGATGGAGCGAATGTGTGACGTGCGCAAGCAGACAGAATGCACCACCGGGTGGGGTGGGGGAAAATACAGCGGGCGACTTAGCCTAGAGGCCTTTCTTTCTGATCGCCAACGCCGAGCTGTCAGTCCACATCGCTAGATCTAGCACTAGAGAAAGAAATCTGATTCGATTTTTGATCAAGTAAGACCTAGAGGTCATGTTGAAACAAAATCATCCTCAGGGGAGATAGCAAAAGAAAATAAACAACAACCAAACTCATGGATTAGGCCTACTTTACAGTTTCCCTTGAATTTATAACTGGATCCCTTATAGTTATAGCGAGAATCCTGCTATAGCAGACATTTTGCTCTGGTCCCCTCCCTCTCGTTATAACAGGATTCCACTGTATTCCCTGTTTTCACTGCAGAGGTCTAAAACACCAAGCGAGGCATGGTTGGAATGGCCATCGACAAACAAAATGACAGGCCTCTTCATGCCCTCTCTCTCTCTGTGAGGGATGAAAATATCCCTCAGAAAACTGAAGGAAAACACCCTTGGTTATCCATCCATTGTCACTCTTGTTGTAGAACGTTTACTTCAAAGCCCTCAAGAGCATGGTGGATGCCTTTTGTAGGGAAAGATGAGAGAGGCGGAAGGTACCGCCCATTTGCAGAGATGCAGGCAAGGGTGGTGACCCACCGCACCAAACCCGCCTTACCAGACACTATGCTGGCACTGCGCTACTACCCCAACCCATTCCCTCAGAGAGGCTGAGCGGCTCCATGCTTTGCTTGCACTGATGCTACATGCACAGCACACTGCTGTGTATGTAGTACAAGTATACACATCTTCATAAAATGCATTGACAGCCTTACAACTGCAGGTCGATACACTGTTAGAATACGTAATCAGCAATCTTGGAAATAACTTCTCTTTGTGTCAGCAACCTCAGCGACCTGCCAAGAATCTCGTGCCACAGGAAAGGATGCTGCCAGATGTTGATAAATGCGGGAACACTGTTCTAGCATGTCTTTAAATTGGTTCATACCATATCTGTCTTCCCCGGTCAATATCAGTGGTAAGATGCAGTGTGCTATTATCAGCTACGAGGCTGGTGTAAGGCAAAAAAGTGACTTTCCATGAAAGTTTTGTTTTTTGGATCAATTGAAAGTTTGATGTCTTCTGCTTCATGATAAAAGATAAAAATTAACGACTCCTATAATCTACTATAAATGTCAAGTCTCTATCTCAGTTCTAAGACCCCCATTTCTATGGAACCATGTTGCTCAACTTGGTATGCCATTTTCTCCTTTTCGTGTTTCCTCAACTTGCACAATTAAAAGTTCTGTATGTTCGTCAGATATGGTCATATTTAAATTTACTTCATTCTTGTTTTAAATTGTAGGGAAAAGGTGATAGTTTTTGAAAATAATGTCAACTCAGTTTCTAAATTTCCTTCATATATGACTGATATTGACCGGCAGGGACACACATATATATATGCTTGTCGCGCTGGCCCCCCCCTGTCGCGCGGCCCCGTCTCTACTCTTAAGTGTTTTACGGTGCTCGCAATTGCATAAGGTCATAGCCTATGACATGAGCGCGCAGGAAACATAAAAAATTTTCAGTTGGTAGGATTTCTAGAATTTTGCGCAGGCGGCGGCCAAAGCCTACTCTTTATCGATTTTAGACCCCTTGCGCTCGGGATCTCTGAGATTTTTTGCCCTTGCCCGAGAAGGCTAGATGTAGATCTTTCCTACCAGAAGATCAGAGGTTTAGCTGAAAGACAGCAGTACGAAGGATTTGCAGCTCCGCAATTTAATTTACAGAAGTTAGGCAGAAGACCTTAGAATTCTCTGAGAAGAGAAGATACTTCAAAACATAGAGGTTAATCAATAATTAGGCCCGAGGACTGACAAGTATTGGGTAAAAACAAACAAAAAACTATATCTGCAGGGTCCTTGACACCTAAACATAGCCTATATTATATATATATTACATAATATATAAAGCCTAACTTTTGATCTGGCAGAAATACTAACAAATTTGAATTTCCTGTAAAGTTCAGTTAGAGATCTGCATATATATTATATATCACTTTTTGTGTTACTCCTTTATCCCCTGCCCATGGCAGTTGTGCAAGACAGATCTAGATGAGTGAAAACTACCCATAGTTTGTCTCTTGTCTCTACTCTACTAGTCTACTGCCATTCAAAATGAAGATGGCAATAAATGTTATTACATTATACCGCCAACCCCACTCTATCTCTCCAACTTTATGCTCATCTCAAGACAAGCGATGCATTGGGGTTTGACTGTGATCATAGTAGTCTGCAGTAATGGTCTGTTGTTTATGGTGGTCATATATTATAAGTACTTACAAGTAGTTTTGTGGATGAAATGGCGGGTGGAGTGGGGATGTGTATTGTGTTGTTAGGTTGCTATGTTTTACTTTGAGTCCCAGAATCTGTGGAGTGTGTCTGACCCATGATGATACTGAAATGGTAAAATCCATCTAAAATGTCTTAACTTCGCCAAAGCCTTACTTATTGTGAAATGTTTTATTGTAAAATATTACATTTTCCTTTTTTGAATGATAAGTTTTTAGGAGCTAGTCCATATGATCACATTTCATAAATCAAAAGTGGGTCTATCATTTCACAGAAATAAGAATAGTTCATGAGATGCTGAGCTATACGTCTGGAAAGGAATTGAATGTCACTTGAATTATTGACACCAATTAAACAAATATTTGATTGAAAAATCTGGTTTCTCCAGATGACAGTTCTGGGTCTCAGTTTCATTGGGTTTTAGTCAATAGACAAAGATCATATATATATATAATATATGCAGGCACACATAAATCTCACATATGCTCTCAAAAGCACATGCATACGCACACATGTGCACACACACATACCACACAACATACACTCATACACACACCCACACACACATCTTGGTTTTCTGATGCTTTGATCCACCCACCCACTGCCACTGCACATCATTCCTTTAAAACAAATTTTGTTGTTTATTCTCCTTTGTCTGCTGTTTGACTGCCACTTCTCTTCTCTTTGTATATGCAATGTTCTGTTTTTTTAATTCTTTTTGTTGTCTTTGATGAAGGAGCTCTTTTATGCTCATTTTTCCTTCTCTCCATCTTCCTCATCTTTGTAAATGTCACAATATTCTATGATTGCATTTCATCCATTTTGCAAAGTTTGTAATAATTATGTTAGTTAAATAAACATAGGATGATCATATTTATTTAATAACGTTACTACCAACTTTTCTGACCTTTATTTTCAGATATGGTCCAAAAGTGACAGGGAGGATGTGCTTGAAGCTCTGGCAGAGCTGTTTTTGTCTGGGGATGCAGTTGTGGATGTGTCCAATGTGTTTGAACCTATTGTTTTGGAAATAGCATCCAGGTCAAAACAGCGCGTTCTCAAAAATGGCTGCAGTGGGAGAAAGGATTTGCAAAAATTTGCTTTTGTTCTAAGCAAAGTTATTTCTACCAGCTTAGAGTTGCGGAGGTAAGCAGTGTTTTGAGGAAAGAAAATTGTAAAGATGGAACAACTTCTTAAATGTGAGCTTTTTCAGATTTTCTTAGTATAGACTGAATTTTGTGGATGCAAAGTGTAAAGGACCTGGTATGCTCACTGTAAAAACCCTTCTTTGTTTCATTTGAAGTAATTAATTATCTGTGTGAAGAATCTGAGAGCTGTGATGTTCTTATAGCTTGCATTTTTGGTTTTGAAGACTCTTGAGTTTTTCTGTCTTTATCATCCTAAGTCTTGTTTTCCCATATCTCAGTGTTTTAAAAATTTTCTCTAGTTTGGGATTGTAACACGTTTTTATGGATTAAATACTATATTGGATGTTCCTAACATTTCCAATGCACATATTTCTTTAGGATTATTCAGGTATTTCCTCTTTTGTTTGCTGTTTAAAACGTGTAAAGCATTACTTGGACTTCCCTCCATTATTTTAGAAACAAAATTATCAATTCATTATCACAAAATGTTTAAGATGTCAAATCTCCTACTTTGTATTGTCTTTTTTTTTTCTTCTTCTAGGTTTGCCGTAGGGTTTCTGAGGCAGCATAAACCGTTCAGCCACAATGTATCTGAGAGTACAGAGCCTGTCCAGAAAAAAGCCAGGCACCGTCAGGTATGCTCTGATTGAGAGTCTTATGCAGCTAGTGGTGTGAAAAATCTCCTCTTTTCAACTAGTGTAGTTGTATCAGAAAGTAGTTTGCTGTATAAAAAGTTTGATTTCCCTCATGTTGTTAACTGTTAACCCTGTTAGCCTTTGAGTGTGTGCCTTTTGAGATAGTACCATATTAAAAAAAAATTAGGTCTTGAAAAGTTGTTAATGTCCATAACTGACCATCAAAATTGTCTATTTAGTTACAGATACTGATGAAAAAGTCTTTAGTAATATAATCTCTGGCTGTGCATATCTGTTTTATTAAACTATTGCCTTAATGAAGCTGTTCAATTCATACATACTGTTCCTAAAAAGAAAATGTCCAATGCAATGTCTACAGAGTTTGAGAAACTGGATCGTAATTTGGCATGCTGATGATTGATGATGGGTAAGCATTGCCATTGAGAATAATAATAATCGCCTGTTCAATTTCGTTCTCATGTCTTTTTAAAGATTTCTGACCTGGACTGGTGCTGTGGGATGTGGAGTTACCTGACATTTCTTCCTGAAGTAGCAGACTGTTTGGACATTCCCAGTTTACTCAACCACATGTCCCACAAGGACTGTGCAGTCAGATGGTAAGTAGCTAAGATTTTTTGCTCACTAGTTTGATGATGCCTCTAACAATTCTTTCTCGTAAACAGGGTGTTAATAGATAAACTCACCTCATTATTATTATTATTTTATGAAACATTTTAATGCGAAATGTTCTGCTGATGTCATGAATATGTAGGATCAGGATGATCCCCCTTTTGTTTGTATTGTAACAATAATAAAGAAAACTTCCTGTTGACAGAGGGAAGAAGAACGAACCACGCTCTGCTACCATTTTTATTTATTATGTCGAACACCCACCAAACAACACAGGGTTCCCGCTCAACCAGGAAAACAGGAAAAAGCCAGGATTTCCATTTTCTGATTTCCTTTTTCGGAATACGCCATGAAAATGAATGAAAACGTAATCCTGGAGTAGTTTGTTTCATAATTGAAGAAGCTTTTTTTTCTATTGAGGTTTGCTGCCTGTCTGCTGGGATTCTAATATGCCCAGGTTGGTTCTGACAGCCAGGCTTGAAGCAGCGTGCCTCTTTAATGATCTAAATTGTATAGATATGGGCCTGGAATATTTACATTTGCCATTTTGTTGTTGTGTTGTAGGTATGCTGCTGCTGCTGTCAGTAAGCATGTTGGCTTGTCGGAAGCAGAGACAGATGCGCTGTTCCGGAACATTTTCAAGGAGGAGGAACTTCGGACTGTTGTTGTCAGGTCAGTTTCTTTTTTGTTTGTTTTTTTATTTTTAAAAACAGGATAGTAATTATAATTATTAATGGATTCGGGGAGGAAAGGGGGAGGGGGAAGGAGATTTGAACTATAGGCCTGGCCTGTATATTTTTATCTAACAGAAATGGACAATATAGTGATTAGAACTCAATGTAGAATCTCTGTCCCTGATGTTCTTACAGGGAACATGTAGCTTGGAAATAGTAAGTTTTTCAGCTTGGGAGTTAGAAATGCTGGACAACTTTTCAAGAGACCTGAATGTCATGCTTAGTTGGTGGATATCTTTAGAAAGAATGCTTTCTGTATAGATTTTTAAAGATGATGTGTACACATGCATTGGCCACTTGATTTTTGTGTGATATCATCTGGATTAATTTTGGCTAGTTTTTTGTGAAATGTTCACATTTGGTGATAATTTTATGGCCTCTTTCAAGGTGCAAACTTCATAGTCTCTGTTGTCTTAGCCAATAGAAAGTATCCTCAGAGAGGTAATCTAAGACCTTACATGTCACATAGAGCACATTTCCACTTGGTGAAAGTTATGATGTTCTCTATGTACCAACATGTTTGTATTAATTTTGGTAAAAATATTTAGTTGAGTGTAGCATGTGGATAGTTGAAGGGCACTTCTGTTTGGTCCTATTTCTTTTCTTTCTCTTTGTTCTTTCTGTCTGTCCATCTTGCATTTTCCTAGCACTGATTACTAAATGATGGCCATTTTTGTGTTGATGTGCTTCTCTAAACTCAAACAATAAATTGGGTAGAGCATACGATAAATAAAGGAACACCTTAAAACGTCAGTTCAATTCTCTATCGGAGTGGATGGTTGGCAGGTGCTCTGGTGTGGTTTACTACTTCTTTCCTATCAAATATTTATTGTTCTGACCTCTTCTCCTTCTTTTTTGTGTTTGTATATTCTCTTGTAACACCTCTAATCTTTGGCACTTTTTTTACCTTATTGTGTTGCAAATGCTGTAAAACTCATACTGAAAAAATGAACTATTTCAATTTCAGAATTGACAAGGACTTGCTGAAGCTAAGATCTCGCCACAGAACAAACTGCAGCTCGCTGACTGTAGGCACCCTCAAGACCTCCCAGGCCCACACGCTACAGGCTGTGACAGCACCGGACCTCAGTGCTGGGGTCGTCTGTGTCATGGGCATTTTGCTGCCCAAGCTGGACACAGGACAGAGGACCAGTGATGAGGTTCCTGCTTGAAAATTTTTTTGGGTTTTAATTGAATGTTTTTTATTTTTTTTTAGTTTATGAGTGGGCTTTTAGTCTGAGCTGATTTCGGACATCCTTCAACAGAGTTAGAAAGAGTCATATGATTGTCTGTTTTATTTTCTAGTCGAGGAGTATATTATTGTTACGCACGATTTTCTGATACGGTCTCCCATCAAGATAACTAACCCCCCGGGGCAGTGCCACTGACTATAGTGTCTTTAGGCCATTCCCAAAGGGGGGACATTTCTCGTTCAAGCACAGTAGAATTGTAAATGGGCTGATTCATGTCACGCTCATAACTGTGCCTGATCTACAACTGGGAACTGCTGCATTTTCTTTCCTAGTCCTTACTATTGTCATTTTCCTCTACTTCTTTTGTATGTTTGTCACTCTCTTGTGACTTGCTATTTCCGGGGTGCCTTGATAGTCGAAGCAGACTTTGTGCTGTTGAAGCTAGAGAGGTGAGCAGAATAAGTCTGGTTTCCTGTAAAGACTTCTCTGTTGACACCCACCCCTTGGCGCTCATATGACCTTATGCAGTTGCGAGCGCTGTAAAACCCTCTACTATATATATAAAATCTTAACTTATGCACTGGATCAAACTATTCATGGGGGGGGGGGGGGGGGGAATATTTACTTTTGCCCACCTCCATATATCAGTTCAATACGATTTTCTGTTACTATTTTGCGACCTCGGTGCTTTCTTGTCATATCTCCTTTTTTTTAACAGTGAAAATATTACTTCTTCTTAAGGTCACTCTTTGTTATGAACTTTTTTCACTGTTATTAAAAATGGAGATACGACAAAAAAGCACTGAGGTCGCGATTTATTGTCAAGAAGTTTTTTTTTTTTTCCAGTAATAATGTTAATTTGTATTTGTAATTTTTGCAATTTACAATATCCTGTGGAGAAGTATTATTTAGCAGTTGCAATTTTTGCAGTTACCAATTTCCCGTCCTCCCTCTGTTTCAGGCTCTGTGCGACCTGGTTCCCGTTGCTTCGACCCAGCACCACCTGCGGAGCCTGGCCCTGGCCGTGTCTGCTGGCTCCCCGGTGCTGCTGCAGGGCCCCGTCGGGTGTGGGAAGACGTCGCTCGTGGAACACCTGGCCGGGCTCACGGGGCGCCGAGGCGTGCCGCACTTGATCAAGATACAGCTCGGGGATCAGACTGACAGCAAGGTGAAGATTTGTTGTACATGGTTTTAACTCCGTGATCAACACAAGTTAGGTTATTTCGGAGGAAGTTATGTTATTCAGTCTTGGTGTGGCTGGGCTAGGATGTCCTATTTATTTGAGCCACATAGGCTGGGACTAAACTGCAGCCGAACACAATTTAGATTATTTTGGAGGAGGTTATTCAGTCTTAGTCTTTCAGGGCTAGGCTGTCTTATTTATTCATTTTAGTCCCATAAGTGGGGCACATATTGCAGTTGAACGTTCTCTAACGACAATCTGTCCCAAGACTACTACCTGTACAAGCAACCACACTTCCCCCTGGCTTAAAAAAAATATTCTAATGACACTGTCCAAGAGGACTACCTGTCTAAGATGACCACTTTGGTCCTTGAAAATGGGTGATCATCGCCGATAGGTTTTGACTGTATCTTCATTACCAGCATGGTCAGGTACAGCTGATTCACGCAGATTCCATGTTTTTAAAAATTTTATCTTTCCCATGGAAGATTTCATGTAACTGATTTGTTTATGAGAAGTTCTTGCTCTGCAAATTTAGTTGTTTGGAGGGCGCCACTTGTAGGTCGTACTTCTTTACTTTCCCTCTGTTATTTCTGTCTGTCTGTCTTACTCTTCCCCAGCACTAAATGACCACTATTGTGTCAATGTGCTTCTCTTTACTCAAACAAACAAAACAAATTTCCAAGCAAATAAAAAGATACATTTGTATGGTTTCTGTAGGCTTTACTTGGAACGTACTGCAGCACGGAGACTCCTGGAGAGTTTGTTTGGCGTCCCGGGGCCTTGACCCACGCTGTGACCTCAGGCAGCTGGGTGCTTCTGGAGGACGTGGACACAGCTCCCATGGACGTGATCTCGCTCCTGGTGGCGCTGGCAGAGACGGGTGCTCTCCCCTTGCCAGGCCACGGGGACGAAGTGCGTGCAGTCCCGGGCTTTCAGCTCTTTGTTACTCAGAGGTGAGGTTTTTTTTGTTTTACGTGATCTCTTTTAGAATCACGTTTTTACTGTTCGGAAAAGATGAAGAGCTAGTCTCTAGAAGTGGATTGTACTAGTTAGTATTTGGGCCTTTTTGATCAATGTTTTTGGTAGAAATGCTGTCAGTGGTTTGATTAATTTTATTAGTATTTTTTTCTCTTTTTTTTTTCACCTTCAGACTTATTCATATCACAGTCTCAAAGAAAACATCTTTGTTTTGTAAGGAAAAAGTACAGTTAAACCTGCTCTAACGGTCACCTCTAAGGCAATTACCTGTGCTAAAAAATCACTCATACAACCTCCCCCCCCCCCCCCCATCTTTTTATATTATGGCACCACCCAAAACATCCTCAGTCTAATACAAGGACTTTTCCCCTCGAAAAAAGGGGTGGCGGTCTGGGACAATTTTGATTGTACTCTGTACTCTGACCGGATAATATGATTTAAAAAAAAAAATTCCATTGGCAGGTTGCTGAGCTCTTCTGAGGGACTTCATCGGCAGCTGGGCAGCAAGTCGGCCTTACTGGAGAAGTTGTGTAGTGTGGTCAACGTGGAGCCTTTGTGCCGGACTGAGCTAGAGCAGGTGACAGTTTTACTATGGCTTCTCCCCTGGCGTTTGCTGTCGGTCTCTATTTTTGTTTTGTGTTTTCTGTTTACCTGCTGCTTCTCTTGCTGTGTGGTGGGTGGATGGTTGTTAGGTGCTGGTGTGGTGTGAACTGCTCTTTCTACTTCTTTTTTGAGTTACTGTTGTCTAGTTCTGTAGAAAGATGTGGCCGCTGTGTTCAGTTTTGTGAAGCACACATATCAGTTTTTTTTTCTACCTACTTTTGAATGGTTATCATCTTTTCATCTTACTCCTTCTCCTCTTCTGTCTCTTCTTCCTATCTTCTTCTGTCCCTGCTCCTTCTGTTGCGGTTTTTCTGAACCACTTATCCGCCTCCTACTCCCCTGTGGGAGTGGTTGATTGGTGCACATGTGTGGAGTGCTCTTACAACTTCTTTTCTGTGTTTCTGATGACTTATTTTCTGTTTTTCTGCGTTGTTCGTCTCCTAGCAAAAATTTTGCGTTTACAATACTTTATCGTTGTAAGCCTAAACTAACCATCAACAAGTGTGGCATATGTAAATTGTCATGACAGACATTTGAAGTTCAAATCAAACTCGGGACTGGCAATGAAGTAGGATTCCGAGAGTGTGTCTTTTGTCTTTCCTGTCTCAGGTGGTCACTTCCAAGTTCTCGGCCCTGAGCCCCATCGTTGACCGCCTGCTGGACATCTATTTCATGCTCTCGTCTGGCCAGCATGACTCGGAGGATGGGAACAGTGCAGGGTCTGTCGACAGGAAGCTCTTGTCACACGGGGGAAGGCTCATTTCTACAAGGTACATTCACTCTTAGTATACGGAAGGCTGTTCTTCCTTTGTCCATAACCAGTTTTATTATCAAGTTTTCAGAATCAGAAACTTCCCTATAATTCTCCTTCTTTTTACTTAGTTGCATAAAATAAATATCAAACTAAGCAGAAATTATGATTCAAGCAATGCACATAGTTCATGTGCAGTTTAATTATAGATAAGATGACTTGCTGGGGTTTCATAGGTTTTTGTTATGACTGAAATTAAACCGACAATTGCCTTTGTATGATAATTAATTTTTGTATTGTTTTTAGTTTTAAATGGAAAATTTCAAGAAATGCATCTGAAGTGATTTCTTTTTTTGTCTTTTATGTACTTCGTAGAACATGTCAGCGTTATCATTTCAGAGATTTGATGAACTGGTGCCGACGGTCAAGCGTAGACTTTGACCACAGAGAGTCGTCCCAGGGTCTGAAGGTGTTCCTGGAGGCTCTCGACTGTTTTGTGACCAGTCTTCCAAAATCTTCCACAAGACTCGCGGTTGCCACAGCCATTGGGACAAAACTTAATGTCACGGAGGAGAGGGTGAGGAAATTAATTTAGTTGTCTTCATTTGTGTCATGTTGTGTAGTCTGCTTGCTGCTGATGGAACAGAATATTGTATCTTTTAGCCTTGACTCTTTTCTGTTTACCTTTTAATATAATGAAGCTGAACAGTGGGTGGTTTGCAGGACTCTGGTGTGGTTTGCTCTTTCTTTCCTATCAAACAATTATCGTCCTGATCTCTCCTCCTCCTTCTTTTTTGTGTTTGTTACTCTCTTGTAACACCTCTAATCTTTGACACTTATGTAACCTTATTGTGTTGCAAGTGCTGTAAAACCTTACTAAAACTAAAAGAAGCTGAAGCGACCTTTTTATTTAGATATAGATTGAGAATAATTTTGGGTCTTTACTCAAGTTCAGTGAACTTAAAAACGATTTTCTTTCAATTTGAAAAAAAAGGGCCAGGTTAAGGGATTGTTGTACTGGATGACTTGTATGAAACGACTAAGGTTCTTTTACTGCGTGTCTTCATCTCCATACTCTTCCTTCCATTGGTCATTTGTTTACTAATTTGTAGTGCAACTGTTTCAATTTGGTTTATTTTTCTTTCAATCAGGCCAAATATTTTTGTTCTCAACACAAACCAAGTATAAGAGAGACACAGACGAGGCTGGAAATCGGCAGGTCTAAACTGAAGATTGAGACTCAGCACAAGGATATTACCACTAGGTAAGTGATGGAATCAACTTAAAGGCTCTGAACTTGTTGCTCTTTTTAGAAAAATAGATGGCAAAAGATGCAGAGGTAGACCCATTGTGACTTATTTAGAGGTCTTGAACTGATAGGACACAAGAAATTGCCAGGATCATAAAAGTATGTTAGTGCCACTGAGCAACGAGTGGCAAAACCATGATTGTCAATGTCAGTTTCAGATCTGGCTTTTGAAAGGGGAAAAATGACAGAAGTTATTCTCTGGGAAAGCCCTTGAAAGTGCTTATACCAGCTCCTCATGATAAAGCACAGCTAATCATAATGGCAACTATAGCATACGTTTACTTCTGTTTTTGGTGAAATTGTTATTTTAGGTGAATGATTGGGGGGAAAGGTTATGTTAGTTATAAGGGAGAGGATGTAGATGGTCTTTGTTTTGATATGTGTTAAAAATTATATACTCAAATGGATGACTTGAAATAAATATCATTAATTTGTTATATTTGTCGTCTTCTTTGTGGTGACATTTTGTCATGTTTAAGTCATCTCTTTGGGACTGAAATGTATGCACAAACAACTCGTCAGTTTTATCACTCAGCGATTTCAAACCTATGGGTTTTGTTCATTTCCACACTAAGTTAATGTTCATAAATAAGACGACATCTCTCTTTTGTTCCTGACGACAGTTATTTAGTGCTTCTTTGTTCCTACTAGCCAAGCACCTGTGTTTTCCTACACTCGAGCGGCCCTGGGCTTGCTGGAGAAAGTGGCGGTTTGTGTGCAGAAGAAAGAACCCATCTTGCTGACGGGAGAAACAGGCACCGGGAAGACGTCCACTGTCCAGTTCCTGGCTCACCATTTGGGTAAGAGACTCTCATTATTTTTTTTACTCTTGCCTGCTGATTGCTGTTCTGTGCATATCAACTGAGTTAACATTTCAGGGGTAGTCTAGCAGGGGAACTCAAAGGAGAAAGAAAAAAAAAAGTTTATATTCATGTGTCCAGCGGGGGTAAGTTTTATTTCTCCATCTTTTGTTGTAAGTTTTGTCTCTCCATCTTTTGTTGTTGTTGATTGCAAAGTAACGAAATTGCCTTTCATTTTTTAAGGCCTTTCTTTCTTTGTCTTTTTCCCACAGGCCATCGACTACACGTCATCAACTTGAACCAACAATCAGACAGCACAGATTTTCTTGGAGGGTATGTCTCACAATGTTCAATTTATTCTGTTCTAGTTTTATTTTCCTTTGTTTTCTACTGTGTAAATAATGACACCCTGAACTTTCTATGTGATTCTGTTCTTCGTTTTCTTAAACCTGTAAGTGCGTGACTTGGATCACTAGGATGTGGGCATATTTCTTGTAATCTAGAAAGGCTGATGCACCCGGGACTAACATCATTTCGTTAATTGAGGGACAGGAATAGGAGAAAAGTTAAGGGATTTGTGCTCTAACGGCCGCCTGTATAAGACTCTCACCAGTACAAACAGCCCCTTCCTCCCCCCCCCCCTCCCCGCTTTTTAAAACTATATAAATGATGCTGTGTAAGACGGCCACTTTTCTTCTTGACTGTGGGTTATTGTCTTAACCCTATCCATACATCCTGGGGTCATTTTGTACCCCCACGGTTGTATTCTTCACATTTTAGAATACTTCTAGTACGAAGATCTCTTTGAAACTTTCAGTATTTCTCAAAAAATTATTTTGACTGACTGCTATGCAAAGCGCACGGATCGGATTAACGACTAAGTTTCCTCTTTGAAAGTGGTGGCACAGAGTTCCCAATGTTGTATGGATATGATAGTAAACACGACATACAGATAGGGTTAAACAATTTCAGCTGCAGCTAAATTCATTGTTTCTTGGATTTAACATTTTTAACTGTTTCTAGTCAAAGAAATTACAATGGGTTTTTATCTTAAGTTCACCTGAGAATGTGAACTGATCCAGATATGTCAGTGTTTTATTTTTCTGT
>NW_004797669.1:671932-683320 GCF_000002075.1 Aplysia californica
ACCCCCCCCCACCCCAAAAAAAAAACAACAACAAAAAACAACCCCAAACAAACTGCAAGTATTATTGAAAATGTTTTCTGCTCTCTTGAACACTATGTCATTTGAATTTGCGGCTGTATTAGTTAGGCTCTTTGCTGTGGCATGCAGGAGACCTCAGTTCAATTCCTGAATAGGGAGAACATTTTTATTGAGTATCCTGGCCGTCCTGCTGGGATGTATCCCCCTCAGCCGGCATTGACACTGATAGGCAGGGTCGGAAGCCTGCCCCCTTAATGATTTGAATTGTGTCGATGGGGGTGTAGAAACTCTTACATTAAAATAAAAATAATTTGAAAAACTCCTCCACGTGGGAATTGTGATCATGTCTTCTATATACAAGGGCGAAGAACTTAACCATTATTACACCACAACCGGCAGGCTCTTGATGTCTACTGACTGTCCCCTTATGTGATTAATGGGAACCTAAAAATAAAGACACGGTGATTTAGATGCTCTCACATATTTGCCTCAACTTTATCAGTTATGTACATTGTGGATTCTTCAATTATTCTGTTTTCCTTATTTCAGATTGTTTGTCGTTTAAAAAAAAAAAATAGAAGGAAAAAAGTTATTTTTAGTAAAAATGTGTGTTTAAGTAAGACAAAATTAAAAATTTTGTTGATAGTCCACACCATACCTCTGTGAAAATCTCGACTTTATTGACAGTATGTTGTTTTTTCCTCTTTTCCTCCAGACTTTGTTCGCTAAGAAGCAGTGGTCCAATCTTCTGACATTGATAGAAACTCCCGTTAAGAAGGCGCTGAACAAGTTGGATGCTGGTAATTCACTAACACATCATTTCATCCATTTGATAGTCGGTATTTGTCTTATGAGTGGAAATATTGCACTTTGTAGCAGATTTATATGTTTAAACTTTTTTGTTTGTTTTTTGATTTTGTAAAGTGTTTTACGGCGCTCGCAACTGCATAGGTCATATGAGCGCGCGGGACACACCTAATATTTTCAGTTGGTAGGAAAATTTTGAATTTTGCCCGGGTGGCGGCTGAAGCCTACTCTTATCGATTTTAGACCACCAAGGGATCTCTAACGTGCGCAACTTGCACACGGGCCCTCCAAGATTTTTCGCCCTTGTCCGAGAAGGCTAGGTGTAGATCTTTCCTACCAGAAGATCAGGGGTGTGGCTGAAAGACAGCAGTAAGAAGAAACGAAGGAGTATCAGTAGAAAGGCTGCAGAAAGAATCAGGAGCCCAGAGGAAGGGGCAAAGGAGATGAGGGGGAGGGGGCAGAAAGAGGAGACGAAAGAAGACGACAGAACATTGCTAGAGAGCAGGAAATGAGGTGAAAGGAGACAAATTTAGAGAAGAAAATTTTTCGGTCGCTACCTGGATTCGAACCCGGGACCTTTTGAATGAGAGGCCAACACCTTAACCTCAAGGCCACGAGAGCCCCCACATTTTTTGTTTGACAATGTCCCCTGATGGTAATATTTGAAGAAAACATGGGAAAAAAATAGCAGTCATGTGTTAAAAAATATTTTTTTAGTTACACCTCATGAAGAATTTATGACATTATCGTCTGATGAAGCATATCATTTTAAAAGGTGAGAAACACTGAAAATGTGACATCTTCTTAAGCTCACTCTTTGTTATGAACTGTTTTCACTGTTATTAAAAATGGAGATACGACTAGAAAACACTGGGGTCTCGATGTGTTATAGGACAGAACGAGGTTAAAAACTTCGAAACAAAGCTTTCTCAAAATTGATGAAGTGTGACAACTATTTTGTTGCTCTCTCTCCCCTTGATTGGACGACACACCACTACTGTAGGGACCGATGTCCTATTCAAACAGGTTCTCAATGTGTGTACCAGTTTCTGGAGTGTAATGGTTAGGCTCTCTACTGTCTGAGGCAGAAGAAGTACAATTCTGAGCTGGGAAATGCTACTTTAATGAGCACATTTGTCTGCTGGGGATATTGTATCCCATCCAGCGTGAGATCTCTCTGACAGTAAGGGTCTCCTAAATGATGTACATTATGGTAGCCCTTTTTGAGACATACTGGCATAAACTGGCCTTCCCATCATGTTGCCATACCTGCTTTCCTGCTGTAGAGCCATACCGGCTTTTACCGGCTTAAAACACCGGCCTTTAGTGCAGGCTTAGAAATAAGAACATTCCATTCTGAATTTAGATGCTGACGTTGTAGGTCTCTGTATGTGAAATTTCATTGAAATGTGTCGCTTAGATCAAAGGCAAAAACAATTTCTTTGCTACACCCCTGAACCTCTTAAAAACACAGAAATAATTCTGTTCTGGGAAGCCATCAGAAGGCTGTCATTTTGGTTCTGCTGTGTTGACTTGCTGACCTATTTATGGTGCTAAGAGGGTTAATGGGGGGGGGGGGGGGGGGGGCGTATAACATTTACAGATGTACAATCATTGTGTCTCGTTCTGTTCCCAGCAACTGCGGAGTATGCTCAGTGGTCTGCAGTGTTGAAGCGAATTCATGTCCTACGCGTCCAGATCAAGGAGGCTAACAGCGCTCTTGCATTTTCCTTTTTGGAGGTATTCTAGATCTTGTCGTCATCTTTATAATCTCCATCTTTGTTGTCGTCAACATTGTCATTGAAGTCATCGGCCTCATTATCATCATCATTTGTCATCGTCATCATCATTGCAAAGTAGTAAAAAATATATGGAGACTTGCATATTGTTTGTAGCATTTTCGAAATTGCCTTTCGTTTTACCTCTTATATTTCATCATGAACATTATAAAGTAAACTGAAACAAATGAATATGTCATTACCATCATCCTCCCCCTTGCAAACATCAACATCATCTTTACTGATAGGTTATCATGTGTTTGCCTTGTCAAAGGACACTGGTCAAGGCTTTGTTTCCATCCTCCTCCTCTTTTTCATCATTGTCATCATCATTGTCTTTGTCGCGTGTCATCATCATCATCATCGTCATCGATTTTGTAAAGTTGCAAAAAAAACAAACTCTGAGAACTCTTGTATTATGGGTTGGGAAGTATTTTGTAGAAATGAAATTGTCCAAACATCATCATCATCATCATCATCATGATTTCTAAGTAGTAAAAGAAGAACCCTGTAGACTTCAGCATAAAAGCATAAGTATGAAATATGTAGTATTTTCTTCAAACTTGTCTCTTTCACCCTTAGAAACATAAAACAAATAAACTCGGTATTTCCAGTTTTGAAATTCTAGTCCCCACCAATTTTTTGCCCTTTTTTATCTTAGAGCTGTGTCAACAATATGGTAAGACTTTTAAAAAATCTTTCGGCATTATAGTCCACCGTGATTTTAATATCGTTTTACAGATCTAGTGTCCCACCCTCTAATTTTGGGCCAGAGTCCTTTTTGAGATATCTACACATTGTGTGGCTACTTTATATAAATAGAACTCATTGTGCCGATAATACAACAATGTTTTCGTCGTCAGGGGACACTGGTCAAGGCATTGCGTCAGGGTCACTGGGTGCTGCTGGACGAGATCAACCTGGCCTCGGCCGAGACATTGGACAGCCTAGCAGGTCTCCTGGAGAGTCCCACGGGCTCCGTCGTGCTCACAGAGAGGGGGTGAGTGGTGATATGAAGAGTTGATTTTTTTTTTCCCTTTTGCCGCCTTGTAGCAACTCTAAAATTTTCAAAGTACCAGTCATCTATTCTCAAGAAATACAAGTATTCTGTTCTCAATAACTCAATATGCATAGCATTGACCCTTTTTCTTTTCTTGCACTCACTGCTGGATTGTTGTCACGCATTAGCCTAATTCGCTTTATATGTCATCATCACTGAACACAGTATGGTTGCCCTTATGACAGGACCGGCTAACCCACAAAAGTACCCCCAAAAAATTATTTGTCGAAGTGATATTTAATTAAATTATTCATTTCATATGCTCAGTCAATGACAGGTCTGAATTTTGACTACAAGTGCTCTTAAAAGTTGTTGAACAACCCACTAGCCACCTGGTTACTGCATGATGAAACCAAATAAGTTTTTTGCTCCTCGTATAAAATTACTTTGCTGGGCTATGTAAAACGTAAACCAATGCAGCACAAATGCTGTCATCTGTCAAGTGACGGACTCATTTCCTTTGGATATTGCTACTGATGCTGCTGCATGATTTATTGTAATGCTCAATATAGATGACACTGTACTCATTCAATATCTCAATATTTTATTCCAGGGACATTGACCCCGTAAAACGCCATCCAGACTTCCGCCTGTTTGCCTGCATGAACCCGGCCACTGACGTGGGAAAGAAAGATTTGCCTGCCGGCATCAGGAACAGGTGAGGATTGTTCATTATCTTCGACGGACGCTGTTTGTTGTTGTCTTATCTGTTGATGTGTTATTTGCTGATCCCTCTGCCTTTGTCTTGTTTCTTTCTTTTTTGTTGTTGTTTTTTTAATGACTTAAACCCAATGGACTTTCTTTACCCTTTCTGAATCGATGATAGCTACAACAACTTTACCCTTTTGTGAACCAAATACACCTGTCAGCATTTGGGTGTATGTTCTTCAGTTGATGGGCAGGAGCTCAGGTGCATATAGGCTGTAGCACCTTGCTTCCTTACTGATCTGAAATGTACCAATGGAAAAGAAAAATATTTACAGTGTGTAATCCATCCATTTTTCACACACAGATTGGGAATATTGCTCTTTGCAAAATAGTCATCATTGTTCATGGAGTTCTTTGTAGAAGAGCTTGAGATTTTGGAAGATTTGTCTGCACTGGTTCTCAAAGTAAATTCTTTTTTGTTAGACTTTTGTGTTCTGTTTTTTCAGTGAAAACAAGATGTTCAAGGACTTTTTTCTGTTCAAATGTTTATGTCGCCACTCACTTTGTATACTATTTCAGATTCACAAAGTGCTGTGAGTAGACATTGCCTCTGTCTTTGTAAAATATTTCAGGTTCACAGAGTTCTTTGTGGAAGAGCTTGAGAACTCAGAGGATCTGTCCACGCTGGTGCGGGACTACCTCCAGGGCCTGTCTTTGTCCCCCAAGCAGGTCACGGGCATCGTCAAGTTCTACTTGACCATCCGGGGCGAGGTCGCTGACAAACTGACTGACGGCACTGGTCACAAGCCTCATTACAGGTCAGGAATAAAAAAAATTGTTTTTCTTTATTCTTTTCTTTTATAACGGCATTTTGAGTTGATAAATAGTTTACAGCTCTGTTGAAATTTGAAAGGTGTTGTTACTTTAGAAGCTCTCTAGCCATTTATGCAGCCTACAAGAATTACAGATGAAAAAATAAAAATATAAAAAGAACACCTCGATTTTGATAAAACAGATAAAACATTTGGTTTCTGACCTCATGGTCTTAGTAACTCAAAACAGCCAAAATTGTCAGAAAGAACTTTGTAATTCTAAAATAGCATATTGACTATCACTTATCCATTGTTTTCCTCAGTCTTCGTACGCTGTGCCGGGCCCTCAGATACAGTGCCAGAAATCCTTGCAGAAGTGTACCCCGCTCCCTGTATGAGGTAAGCCTTGTTATTGTTATATTTTAAAAATTTTGTTTCTTAAATTTGTAAGTGTTTTAGGCCTAAATTGATTTAGTTTAGATGATTTTGGGAGGAAGGCTGCTTCGAACCTGCCTTTCAGGGCCAACCTGAACTGAGCGTGATACAAAATCCCAGCAGGCCAGTATAGAGATATTTGCTATAGAACTTCCCCTCCCTGGAGTGAAATGTCACTCTTTGCTAAGGCGGCTGTAGGTCTTACTTCTTTTTTTTCCTTCTGTGTTTTCTGTCTATCTTGCTTTTTCCTTCTCTAAACGACCATTTTTGTGTTGATGTGGTGCTTCTGTTTGCTCAAACAAATATTGGGGAGTTTTATTTTTTTATTTTTTCCCCCCTAGGGTTTCTGCCTGAGTTTCCTGAGCCAGCTGGACCGGTCATCTCACCCGGTAGTGGACAATCTGATCTGTCGCCACGTCCTGGGCAGTGCCACCAGCACCGCTACCAAGGCCATCCTCAGCCAGAAACTGCCGCGGCCCGACGAGGGCGTCCGGGAGGGGGGCGGAGCCTCGTACGTGTCGGTGGCCGACTACTGGATCTCTCGCGGCCGTCTCAAGCCCAGCACACCCCAGGACTACATCCTCACGCCATCGGTCAAGCTCAACCTGAAGGATCTGGCACGAGTTGTTTCTGCTGGGTAAGCCATGTTTTTTACTTGTTTTTCTACTTAAAATAGAATAAGCATAAAAGGGAAATTGATGAGGGTATTTAACTCCTTATCTCTGACAAGCGGTCGGAACCGCTGTGCTGGTGAGGCGCTGACAGTGGCTTGGGAATATTCCTTTGTGACGACTTCAACGTCAAATTATTTTTCTGCAATAACTGATTCATTAGATGAAGACTATCAAAATAGGTTCACTTGTTTTGGTTTAATGACCAATATAGTTACATATGTCACTTTTAGACTTCGTACTGAAAGAAGGCCCCGGCATAGTGGGTTTACCCCCGAGATTCATATTCATTGACTTCTGCCTTATTGTAATATACCAAATGACATTTGGTTGTGTTGTTCTGACAAAACATGGTAGTAAATGTGTCAATACGCCGTATATGGCAAATTTACTCGAATGCCCCCTTCTTTGTGTATTCCCCCCAGGCGCCAACCAGTTTTGCTCCAGGGTGAGACGTCAGTGGGCAAGACCTCGCTGGTCGTGTACCTGTCTCGTCTGAGCGGCAACGTGTGTGTCAGGGTGAACAACCACGAACACACTGACCTGCAGGAGTACATCGGCTCTTATGTCGCAGACGAACACGGAAAACTCGTCTTCAAGGAAGGTAGGCTACAGATTACCAGGTTTTTAAATAGATTTTACCTCATTACAAAGTCTTGGCTTGTTGACTTGATTAGATAATGCTATATCGCGAATGAACAGAAGAAATTGTGGTTTTTAACGGTTAGCGGTTGGTGCAAGTTACGTAGATGTTTCTATTTAAAAAATAGTCGTCTTGTTATAGATAGACATGGCACTTTCATCTTCAGGGAATCTTAATAACAGACACCAGTTTTCTAGATTTTTCAGTAATTTTGAAAAATTAAATCTTTGATCTTTGCCATGTCTGTTTTGCATTTTGTCTTCACTGGACAACCGTCATGCTGCTTATCTTGAACTCGAACTCTGATGTTCATCTCGTATGTCTGTGTATTTTTCCAGGTGTCCTAGTGGAGGCCATGAGGAAAGGACACTGGATCATCCTGGACGAACTCAACCTTGCGCCAACTGATGTGCTGGAGGCTCTCAATAGGGTGAGTACAGCACGGCTCACCTGTCAGTGACATTTCAGAAAATGAACAAATATGAAAATTAAAGTTTAATTAGGTTCGCTAATTTTTGACAAATTTGCAAGTTCGGTACCCCCCGAAACTGAGAATATACGCTTTTTGGACAGTGGGAGGTACAAGCGCTGCTGAAAATATACACGCATTGGGCTGGAAAGGTCAAAGGTCTTTATGTTTTCGAGGGTCTTAGGAACTGCATTCATCTGTCTTAATGCTTTTTTATTGTCTTATTGTTTCACTAACACGAAAACAAAAACTCTTTCTTCGTCCAGCTGCTTGACCATAACCAAGAGTTGTTCATCCCAGAGACTCAGGAAGTTGTCCAGGCTCACCCAAAATTCCAGCTTTTTGCCACGCAGAACCCGCCTGGATTGTACGGAGGTCGGAAGGTCAGTCGGTCACTTCATCTCGATTATAACACAATTTTATTCGTCATGAGTGTTGTAAAAACTGCAGTTTCTTGTTTTGCATCCTCAGTTTAGCTGGGCTTTGTTTCGTATTCTCAAAGTCCTATTATTAAGACATTTTCACTTTTGTTAAGGTCGTAAAGTTGACTTACGTAAGCACTGTGTAAGTTTTTTTGAAGCAACAGAAAATAACTTAAGAATTGTGTTGATGAGGGTGTGAAAAGTAACTACATTTAAAATACTTGGACAATTGTGTTATGGCCATGACGATATGGCATCTCGCTGTTGCTTTTTTTTTTTCGGTGCTGCGGTTGTGGTATGAGCTGCTATTATTTTTGTTGATTGAATCACATATTTATTCCATTTAAATGTCTCAAGTGCAGATTTTTAATTGCAAAAGAGGAACATGTGTTTGTGATTAGTGAAGAATCAGTAAAACAATCTCATCCCTTTGTTTCAGGAATCAGAAGATTTATTAGCTTCTTACAGATCGACATAGGCTTCTTTGCATTTTCATTTTTTTTTACTGTCCTTGTTCCAATGATAATCAAGAGTATTTTCGTTTTGGTGTTCCCAAAAGAGTACCTTATTTTTATGTACTTATTTTTACACCAAGATAATTATAAATCGTGAGAAATCTGTCTTTTATATTAAAGGTATACACATTTGTTGTGTGCTATCAATTGTTATGTGCAAGTGGAAGGTTTTAAGATTGTTTATCAGCAAAGTAAAAGTTGGGATGTTGCGTTCTTTTAACTAATCATCTTAAGGTTAATACTCAAGTTGCAAAGAAACATGCCATTTTTTTTCAGGTTCTATCAAGAGCTTTCCGTAACAGATTTATCGAGCTTCACTTTGATGAGATTCCCCCGAAAGAGCTGGAGACGATTCTGCACGAACGTTGCGGCATCCCGCTCTCCTTTGCTCGCAAGCTGGTGGCTGTCATGTTGGAACTTCAGGTCAGTAGCTAGACTGATTATTAGAACTTAAGAGGTTTGATTACAGAAGTGGTTTCATAGAACAAAATACCTATTTTATGTCTCTTGATTGTGAAGATAATCCTGCTAAATGTCCTGAAGGTTATTTTACAAACATTTTGAATTACAAATCATCTTACTTCTTTTTTTACTTTTTTTTTCTAACAAGCTGTACAAGTTTCCTGTCTTATTTTCCATGGTCCTGTCTGTGTTTAAAAAAAATTATTAGCCAGTTTCTTAATGTTTGTTTTCTTTTTCCTTTCTGTGTTTCTGCAGTTGTTTTTGTGCTGAGTTGCTGTAGTTCTCGTACACAAATCTCTCCAATGTGAGTAATGGCTCTTGCATTATCACAAAGGTTACGGTTTTTTTCCCCTGGGTTCTAGGTTTTGTGCTTTATCTTTAAAAAAAATAATCATATTCATCGTTAGACTCGGCGACGTGGATCAAGCATTTTCTCTGGCAAGCAAGGCTTCATGACGCTGCGTGATCTGTTCCGCTGGGCCCAGCGCTACAACTGCCCCGAGGCGGGCAAGGGACAGAAGTTTTACGACTGGGACCAACATCTGGCTGATCATGGTGAGTTGTTGGACTAAGAAAAAATCACAAACAGCTTTCTGGGTGTGTGGGAGATTGATGTTGATTTTCTTTTGGCTTTGGTCTCTGTTGTTTAGGATTGGAAGAGGGCGTCTCTTGTTGATGCAGTTCACTGGCCCCCATGGTGTAATGGTAAAGCTCTTTGCTCTAGCGTGCAAAAGACATTAGTTTCATTTCTGTCTGGGAAATTTTTAATCGAGAATTGCCGTCGTTCTGCTTGGATGTTGTTTCCTGCTTAGCTGGGGGCCGGAGGTAATAGTGCATTCTGACTCCTGATCTGTAAAGGGGTCTCACAGATTGACCCTGGCAACAGTTTTAGAACAGAACAAGTGTTGAACTATTTCTTCAAGTTTCACAGATAAAATATGGTACCCCCAATGAGCGGTTCATATATGCAGCTATAATTAGTCAAATCTGCTCTGACGACCATCTGTCAAAGACAGCCGCAAGTACAAACAACCACTTCCTACTTCCTCCCTTTTGTGTTTTTATTATATTATAATGACACTGTCCTAGAGGACCACCACCTTTGTAAGATGACCCCTGGTTGTTTTGGACAGATTTGACAGTACTTACTTTCACTTGCTCTCACAGGTTACATGCTGGTTGCTGGCCGCGTCCGCAAATCGGAGGAGGAGCAGATTGTTCTGGAAGTGCTGGAGAAACACTTGAAGCGCAAGGTGTCACCGGGCTCGTTGTTCTCCGTTACCAAAGCAACACCAGAGCCGTTTGCCGCCACTCTGGAGTCCGTGATGGGTCAGTCTGTGGACGGCTTCCAGCACATGGTGTGGACGTACAGCATGCGGAGACTGGCGCTGCTCATTGGTCAAGCCATCCGATTTCAGGAGCCTGTTCTACTCGTGGGGTCCACTGGGTGAGTCTAGGGTGCCATGTTTCCTTCTGACTTTCTGGACTTTTCCGTTGTACTTTTTTAGTTTTTATGTTTGGCCGGACTTTATGTCTTTGCGAAAGTTACTTTGCATTTGTTTTCCTCACTTCACTCAGGTATAAATGGGTGTCAGGTCATAGACAGTGAAAAATCTGTTCGTATGTAAGTGTTTTAGTACCTGGTATGCTATCCAAGAAGATGAAATTATTTCAGAATGCTATCAGGTCTGTTGGGGTGATAATTTAGGTTATTAAGTGTAGAGAGCTTGCTTTATTAATGTGTTTTGGGGCTGAGTATCGACATTTTGCTCACAAAAATTTCATACGCTGTTACATGTATCATAAGATTTGACCACATTATATGTTTGTTTTGTTCTACTCCTCTCCCCCATCAGGATCGGTAAGACTACAGTGTGTCAGCTGTACGCTGCACTACGGGGCCAGGCTCTACACAGCGTTAACTGTCACATGCACACGGAGAGCGGAGATTTCCTGGGAGGCCTCAGGCCTGTGCGCTCCTCCTCAGATGACGCGGTGAGTTGGGTTGGCCTGCTTGTAGTTCTTCGACGTTGTGCGGCATTGTATAGGTTTAAGTAGATGCCCCGCCCCTTTTTCAACACTGTGAGGTTGGTTACTTTGAGGCAGGAGCTCTAAAGTTAATGTCAATCTCAGATGGAACTAAGCCAAATGGGCAGAGAGCCTTAAAAACTAATATCCCCCCATTATTATATTAATTGTTAGATACTTGGTTGACCGACATTGCTAGTTGTTTCTGTTGACTTAAAGATAATGTAATACTGTGTCTCATGACAAATTATGATTGTAAAGAGAACTGAAACAGATGGATGACATGAAAAGATTAGAAAAATAATACTGTTTTTTTTTTTTAGAGCATCCGTAAAGAGGAATAAGTGGCATCCTTTGATCACTGATATCTGTTTCAGATCTGGCTTTTGAAGAAGAGGAAAAAGAAAAAGAAGAAGAATTAAGAGCAGAAAAAGAACAAAAACAAAAAGAAGAATTAAGAGGAGAAGAAAAAGAACATAAAGTAAAAGGAGAAGAAGAAGAAGAAGAATTAAGAGGCAAAGAAAAAGAATTGAAAGGAGAAAAAGAAAAAATAGAAGAAGAAGAAGAATTGAGAGGAGAAAACGAAAAATAAAAAAATAAAAAAAGAAGAAGAATTGAGA
>NW_004797669.1:683420-705988 GCF_000002075.1 Aplysia californica
CCCCCCCCAGGCGCCAACCAGTTTTGCTCCAGGGTGAGACGTCAGTGGGCAAGACCTCGCTGGTCGTGTACCTGTCTCGTCTGAGCGGCAACGTGTGTGTCAGGGTGAACAACCACGAACACACTGACCTGCAGGAGTACATCGGCTCTTATGTCGCAGACGAACACGGAAAACTCGTCTTCAAGGAAGGTAGGCTACAGATTACCAGGTTTTTAAATAGATTTTACCTCATTACAAAGTCTTGGCTTGTTGACTTGATTAGATAATGCTATATCGCGAATGAACAGAAGAAATTGTGGTTTTTAACGGTTAGCGGTTGGTGCAAGTTACGTAGATGTTTCTATTTAAAAAATAGTCGTCTTGTTATAGATAGACATGGCACTTTCATCTTCAGGGAATCTTAATAACAGACACCAGTTTTCTAGATTTTTCAGTAATTTTGAAAAATTAAATCTTTGATCTTTGCCATGTCTGTTTTGCATTTTGTCTTCACTGGACAACCGTCATGCTGCTTATCTTGAACTCGAACTCTGATGTTCATCTCGTATGTCTGTGTATTTTTCCAGGTGTCCTAGTGGAGGCCATGAGGAAAGGACACTGGATCATCCTGGACGAACTCAACCTTGCGCCAACTGATGTGCTGGAGGCTCTCAATAGGGTGAGTACAGCACGGCTCACCTGTCAGTGACATTTCAGAAAATGAACAAATATGAAAATTAAAGTTTAATTAGGTTCGCTAATTTTTGACAAATTTGCAAGTTCGGTACCCCCCGAAACTGAGAATATACGCTTTTTGGACAGTGGGAGGTACAAGCGCTGCTGAAAATATACACGCATTGGGCTGGAAAGGTCAAAGGTCTTTATGTTTTCGAGGGTCTTAGGAACTGCATTCATCTGTCTTAATGCTTTTTTATTGTCTTATTGTTTCACTAACACGAAAACAAAAACTCTTTCTTCGTCCAGCTGCTTGACCATAACCAAGAGTTGTTCATCCCAGAGACTCAGGAAGTTGTCCAGGCTCACCCAAAATTCCAGCTTTTTGCCACGCAGAACCCGCCTGGATTGTACGGAGGTCGGAAGGTCAGTCGGTCACTTCATCTCGATTATAACACAATTTTATTCGTCATGAGTGTTGTAAAAACTGCAGTTTCTTGTTTTGCATCCTCAGTTTAGCTGGGCTTTGTTTCGTATTCTCAAAGTCCTATTATTAAGACATTTTCACTTTTGTTAAGGTCGTAAAGTTGACTTACGTAAGCACTGTGTAAGTTTTTTTGAAGCAACAGAAAATAACTTAAGAATTGTGTTGATGAGGGTGTGAAAAGTAACTACATTTAAAATACTTGGACAATTGTGTTATGGCCATGACGATATGGCATCTCGCTGTTGCTTTTTTTTTTTCGGTGCTGCGGTTGTGGTATGAGCTGCTATTATTTTTGTTGATTGAATCACATATTTATTCCATTTAAATGTCTCAAGTGCAGATTTTTAATTGCAAAAGAGGAACATGTGTTTGTGATTAGTGAAGAATCAGTAAAACAATCTCATCCCTTTGTTTCAGGAATCAGAAGATTTATTAGCTTCTTACAGATCGACATAGGCTTCTTTGCATTTTCATTTTTTTTTACTGTCCTTGTTCCAATGATAATCAAGAGTATTTTCGTTTTGGTGTTCCCAAAAGAGTACCTTATTTTTATGTACTTATTTTTACACCAAGATAATTATAAATCGTGAGAAATCTGTCTTTTATATTAAAGGTATACACATTTGTTGTGTGCTATCAATTGTTATGTGCAAGTGGAAGGTTTTAAGATTGTTTATCAGCAAAGTAAAAGTTGGGATGTTGCGTTCTTTTAACTAATCATCTTAAGGTTAATACTCAAGTTGCAAAGAAACATGCCATTTTTTTTCAGGTTCTATCAAGAGCTTTCCGTAACAGATTTATCGAGCTTCACTTTGATGAGATTCCCCCGAAAGAGCTGGAGACGATTCTGCACGAACGTTGCGGCATCCCGCTCTCCTTTGCTCGCAAGCTGGTGGCTGTCATGTTGGAACTTCAGGTCAGTAGCTAGACTGATTATTAGAACTTAAGAGGTTTGATTACAGAAGTGGTTTCATAGAACAAAATACCTATTTTATGTCTCTTGATTGTGAAGATAATCCTGCTAAATGTCCTGAAGGTTATTTTACAAACATTTTGAATTACAAATCATCTTACTTCTTTTTTTACTTTTTTTTTCTAACAAGCTGTACAAGTTTCCTGTCTTATTTTCCATGGTCCTGTCTGTGTTTAAAAAAAATTATTAGCCAGTTTCTTAATGTTTGTTTTCTTTTTCCTTTCTGTGTTTCTGCAGTTGTTTTTGTGCTGAGTTGCTGTAGTTCTCGTACACAAATCTCTCCAATGTGAGTAATGGCTCTTGCATTATCACAAAGGTTACGGTTTTTTTCCCCTGGGTTCTAGGTTTTGTGCTTTATCTTTAAAAAAAATAATCATATTCATCGTTAGACTCGGCGACGTGGATCAAGCATTTTCTCTGGCAAGCAAGGCTTCATGACGCTGCGTGATCTGTTCCGCTGGGCCCAGCGCTACAACTGCCCCGAGGCGGGCAAGGGACAGAAGTTTTACGACTGGGACCAACATCTGGCTGATCATGGTGAGTTGTTGGACTAAGAAAAAATCACAAACAGCTTTCTGGGTGTGTGGGAGATTGATGTTGATTTTCTTTTGGCTTTGGTCTCTGTTGTTTAGGATTGGAAGAGGGCGTCTCTTGTTGATGCAGTTCACTGGCCCCCATGGTGTAATGGTAAAGCTCTTTGCTCTAGCGTGCAAAAGACATTAGTTTCATTTCTGTCTGGGAAATTTTTAATCGAGAATTGCCGTCGTTCTGCTTGGATGTTGTTTCCTGCTTAGCTGGGGGCCGGAGGTAATAGTGCATTCTGACTCCTGATCTGTAAAGGGGTCTCACAGATTGACCCTGGCAACAGTTTTAGAACAGAACAAGTGTTGAACTATTTCTTCAAGTTTCACAGATAAAATATGGTACCCCCAATGAGCGGTTCATATATGCAGCTATAATTAGTCAAATCTGCTCTGACGACCATCTGTCAAAGACAGCCGCAAGTACAAACAACCACTTCCTACTTCCTCCCTTTTGTGTTTTTATTATATTATAATGACACTGTCCTAGAGGACCACCACCTTTGTAAGATGACCCCTGGTTGTTTTGGACAGATTTGACAGTACTTACTTTCACTTGCTCTCACAGGTTACATGCTGGTTGCTGGCCGCGTCCGCAAATCGGAGGAGGAGCAGATTGTTCTGGAAGTGCTGGAGAAACACTTGAAGCGCAAGGTGTCACCGGGCTCGTTGTTCTCCGTTACCAAAGCAACACCAGAGCCGTTTGCCGCCACTCTGGAGTCCGTGATGGGTCAGTCTGTGGACGGCTTCCAGCACATGGTGTGGACGTACAGCATGCGGAGACTGGCGCTGCTCATTGGTCAAGCCATCCGATTTCAGGAGCCTGTTCTACTCGTGGGGTCCACTGGGTGAGTCTAGGGTGCCATGTTTCCTTCTGACTTTCTGGACTTTTCCGTTGTACTTTTTTAGTTTTTATGTTTGGCCGGACTTTATGTCTTTGCGAAAGTTACTTTGCATTTGTTTTCCTCACTTCACTCAGGTATAAATGGGTGTCAGGTCATAGACAGTGAAAAATCTGTTCGTATGTAAGTGTTTTAGTACCTGGTATGCTATCCAAGAAGATGAAATTATTTCAGAATGCTATCAGGTCTGTTGGGGTGATAATTTAGGTTATTAAGTGTAGAGAGCTTGCTTTATTAATGTGTTTTGGGGCTGAGTATCGACATTTTGCTCACAAAAATTTCATACGCTGTTACATGTATCATAAGATTTGACCACATTATATGTTTGTTTTGTTCTACTCCTCTCCCCCATCAGGATCGGTAAGACTACAGTGTGTCAGCTGTACGCTGCACTACGGGGCCAGGCTCTACACAGCGTTAACTGTCACATGCACACGGAGAGCGGAGATTTCCTGGGAGGCCTCAGGCCTGTGCGCTCCTCCTCAGATGACGCGGTGAGTTGGGTTGGCCTGCTTGTAGTTCTTCGACGTTGTGCGGCATTGTATAGGTTTAAGTAGATGCCCCGCCCCTTTTTCAACACTGTGAGGTTGGTTACTTTGAGGCAGGAGCTCTAAAGTTAATGTCAATCTCAGATGGAACTAAGCCAAATGGGCAGAGAGCCTTAAAAACTAATATCCCCCCATTATTATATTAATTGTTAGATACTTGGTTGACCGACATTGCTAGTTGTTTCTGTTGACTTAAAGATAATGTAATACTGTGTCTCATGACAAATTATGATTGTAAAGAGAACTGAAACAGATGGATGACATGAAAAGATTAGAAAAATAATACTGTTTTTTTTTTTTAGAGCATCCGTAAAGAGGAATAAGTGGCATCCTTTGATCACTGATATCTGTTTCAGATCTGGCTTTTGAAGAAGAGGAAAAAGAAAAAGAAGAAGAATTAAGAGCAGAAAAAGAACAAAAACAAAAAGAAGAATTAAGAGGAGAAGAAAAAGAACATAAAGTAAAAGGAGAAGAAGAAGAAGAAGAATTAAGAGGCAAAGAAAAAGAATTGAAAGGAGAAAAAGAAAAAATAGAAGAAGAAGAAGAATTGAGAGGAGAAAACGAAAAATAAAAAAATAAAAAAAGAAGAAGAATTGAGAAGAGAAAAAAAAAAAAAAAAAAAGAAGAAGAAGGAGAAGAATGCTGTATGAACTCTCTGTCCGTGTTTCTATAGGAGGACCTGAAAGAACAGAAGCTGTTTGAGTGGAAGGACGGCCCCCTGGTGACGGCCATGAAGGACGGGGCCATGTTCCTGATAGACGAGATCTCCCTGGCCGACGACTCGGTGCTGGAGAGACTCAACAGGTCAGTTTGTTTTTCTCTCTGGGGTCAAAGTAAACTTTAACATCCCCCCCCGCCCCCCCACACACACACTTTGACTTCACAATAATAATGATGATAATAATAATAATAGCTTGTCCGTCAATGTCTAACGATGACCATTGAATTTTGCAATATAATTACTTTTAAGAATTCTTTTTGTTGTTTTTATGATAGATATATTATTAAAAGTCATATAATTCAGTGTATTAAGCTATACATTCTGATTGTTATTTTATTTCCTGAATTTGGGAAATTTTTTGCACTTGCTTTTAAGGGTGGATGTATGGTACATTATGATTATTATGGGGTCGTTCTTGATTTGTGTCCATTTCATAGTTTGTATGTTTATAAAATTGTGTTGATGAGGCTGCAAAAATATTGTAAATTATGTTTTCTCGTGTCATTAGTGTCCTGGAGCCGGAGCGAACGCTGGTGCTGGCGGAGAGGGGCGGGCTGGGAGAGAGCAACGAGGCTCTGTCTGAGGTGGAGAGTGTCACGGCCGCTGAGTCTTTCAGATTGTTCGCGACCATGAACCCTGGAGGAGACTTTGGCAAGAAAGAGGTGAGGGAAAGAAACCGACTGCTCAGTGTGAGACTCCCACCATATACACACTCTGCACACTATAATTACTCAATATCACGAAAAGCAAGCCCAGCTCAATAGTAACAACGTGTACAGGAGGTAACATTCATTTTTTTCCCCCCCTTCTTTTGTCTTTGTACTACCTGATTTCGGGCCAAAATACCTGAAATTGACTCTGAATTTACCTGAAATGAGAGCTTTGAGGTAGGCAGCTCTGTGAACAACTTATTTACAGTCTGATCCTCACATTGAAAAGATATGTGACGGAGAAGGATCTCCGGCCACGGAAAAGCAAAAAAAAGTTGGATTTTGAAAAATGTGGCATAAAGGTTTCTTGAACTGAGCCATCGTTATGTTTTCTGTACCTGTTTACTGGCATCTGTTGGGTTGCTGTCAGACTCTTTTCTATTGCCTGCAGAAGTTGTGAGTTGGTTTTGTGAGCGTAATGTCTGTTGAAATGTGTATCCTATTCAGCCAGGGTTGGCTCTGATGGGTAGACTAGAAGCAGCCCACATCCTTTGTGATCTAAATTTGTGTAAATGAAGATGTAAACACTTACAATCCAACTGCACTCCAATGATGGCCCAGTATTGGTCATGTCTTTCCTTCTATGTGTGTGACTTGTAAGTTCTCTCGTGTGGTCTGCTGCTTCTTTTTATTTTAAAGGTATTTTCTTATCCACACCTTTTTAAAGATTTGTATTGAAGAATTTTTTGGGTTTTTTTTGTTTGTTGTTTATATCATTTTGGAGTTGGGTTACTTCATAGGGCCAACCTAGTGTAAATAGAATTCACCACCCAATAGACAGGCGAAGATCCTCAATAAAAGTTCTCCCAACACAGGAATTGGTCTCGGGTCTTCTGCATGAAATGGTTAAGCACCTAACCGCTGTACCACAAATGCCAATAATGGTATCCTGAATTCTTTCTGATGAAAGTGATGTTTACACGTCTCAGTCTCAACTACAAATTCTTTTGTTTGACGTGTCATTCTGTTGTTTTTCCATAGAATCTGGCTGCTCTTTTTTCTAAGGGGCATGTTTACATTTTTCCCTAGCATTATGTTTGTTTGTTTGATTTTTTTTTCAGCTGTCCCCTGCCTTGAGGAATCGCTTCACAGAGATCTGGTGCCCTCCGTCTCTAGAGAGGCAGGACTTGATTGCTATTGTGGAGAAGAACATCCGCGCAGGTCTCCAGCTTCACACTGCCGCACATGACGGATCCAGTGGCTTCGGTGCTGCCATGATTGACTTTGTGAACTGGTTCACGGCTACGGATTTTGGATCCAAGTGAGTGACGACTCGTAGAGGGTGAAGAACTGGTCTCATATGGGTCTATTCAGTTTGGTTCAAAGAAAAGTTTTTAAAAAGACCCCAACAAAACAAATGAACAAAAGTTAAAGAATAAGAGATGTGAAAAAAAAAAAGAAAGAAAAACTTGATTCTAAGTTCCTGAGACTTTTCTTTTTAAATAACCCCTTATGCCCAAAAATTGATGAGCGCCTTATTCCACCGTGTCGTATCCCAAATCGTGTCATAGGAGTATAAAACATTTACAGATGTAATTCTTATTACGTGTATATGTAACTGTTCCTCAGGGCCACAGTGAGTATCAGAGACTTGTTGAGCTGGGTGCACTTTGTCAACTGCTGCTGCGGCCGTGCCGGCGATGAGGGGGAGGCGGAGGAAGCCATGGAGACCGACAGTAGTGGCCTTACCACACTGTGTCAGCTGAACCCTCAACAGTCGTATGTCCACGGAGCTTGCTTAGTCTTCGTGGATAGTTTGGGAGCAGGTGAGGTCACACACATGAGAAATTGGTTAGACGGTGCCTGCCTCTGGCTGGTCTCTTTTCTTCCCTTTCACTTTGCTGTCTGTCAGTCTCTCTGTCTGTCAATCTGTCAGTCTGTCTGCTGACTTGCTTTTTGCCAGCTTTTCTAATTCTAGGAATTGTCTTAACTATTTGTTGAGGCTTCTTTTTTTTGTGAGTTTGTCAAATGATCGTGCACTAGACTACTGGATAAGACTAGTTACCTTCTTAGTGTTTACCAGCAATAATTGTACTTTAAATCTTTTTACATCCCTTTTTTATCATCAGACGTGGAAGGATAATGTTAGCAGATTTTTAGTGGTGTTCTGATGTGGTTTGCTTCTTCTTTCCTATCAAACATCTGTCGTCTTTATCTCTCCTCCTTTTTTTGTGTTTGTTACTCTCTTGTAACCCCTATTCTTTGGTACTTATTTGACCCTATTGTTTTGCAAATGCCATAACTCTTACTAAAATTAAACTAAAAAAGATATTATTATTTTAATTATTATTATCATCGTTGTGATCCTTGGTGTTATGATTATGATGATAATGTTGATGATTTTTATATACTTTTTTTGTATTGTGTATGTGCTGCTTACTTTATTTTAGTATTGCTCCTTGCAAAATTTTGAATCAGTTTGGCAGTCACCTGGTAACTATCATAACTAATTCTTGGTCCTTCCTGAAATTTTCGAGCAGGTTCGACCCAGTCATGGAATGAGGCAGTCGCCCAAACATCCCGTCAAAGATGCCTGGACTTCCTGCTATCCCAGCTGTCCTCTCTGTGTGGCTCGGCACTGCGCCCCGAGGACTGCGGTCTACTGACCCCCCGGAGCAGCTTGCAAGTAGTCATCTCCGAGAGCAGCTTGAGCATACCCCCTTTCAGTATTGCCAGAGGTATTGTGAAAAGATAGTTATTGTTAGTGTTTAGCCATAGTAATTGTTAGTGTTGTGTGCCCAGATCGACAAAATAATTCAGATCATGAAGGAGGCTGGCTACTTCGACCCTGCCTGTCAGGCCCACCACAAGTAAAATGGGAAAAAACATCCCAGCAGATGGACAGAAATACGAGATAAAAAACTTCCCTAACCAGGAGTTGAACTCACCTCTTCAACATGCAAAGGCAAAGAGCCTAACTGCTGCTCAGTACAATGTTGCACTATCATTTGTTGTGTAGGGTATCCATGACATAAAGACTTTAATAGTTAACCTTGTAGGATTGTGATGAAAGGGTACCTGATGGAGTCTGGAGACTACAGAAATTTCTTGACCTCTTATCATACATGTCTGTGAATTCAGAGATTCATTATCTGTTTTTCTTCAAAAGCTGATTAAGGTTATAGTTATTATGAAATTAATGTGAACTTAATATTTAGGAAAATGGGTGGGGGAAAACTTTGCAAAAAGTGTAATTGTTTTATAGATGTTTGTATAATTTTTTGCTTTTGGGAAATGTATTATTTTTTGCATTTTAATCAGTTTTTCACTTTTATTTAGCAGGTAGACACTAATGTAGCATGCTTGTTCTGTTTTCTTTCAGTAATTTTTCTGTCCTGGTCTTTTTCTAACTGTTCGCTTACTAAGCACTACTTGGCTCCTTAGGTACGGGTACGTGCTACTTCTTTACTTTCTCTCTGTTGTTTCTGTCTGTCTGTCTTGCTTTTTCCCCTGTTCTAAGTAACCTTTGTTACATCGATATGTTTCTCTTTACACCAACAAATGAACAATCAAACAAAGTTTTACTTGTCTGTTATACATTTCCTGTTTCTTTTTGCCAGGTCCGTCCCGAGGAATGGACGATGTCCAGTTTTCCCTGGAGGCTCCGACCACCTGTGTGAACGGTCAGCGGTTGCTGAGAGGGCTACAGCTGGCTCGGCCCATACTCTTGGAGGGCTCGCCCGGTGTGGGGAAGACCAGCCTGGTGGCAGCTGTCGCTAGACTAGCTCGGAAAACGCTGATCAGAGTCAACTTGTCAGAGCAGACGGTACGTTTGTTGGTTTTTTTTGTGTCAACTCTTAGTATATGGAAGGTTATTCTTCCTTTGTACTGGGCCTGTTTTGTCATCTAACTTTTCAGCCTCACAAACTTCTCTAATACTCTGTTCCTATTTAACCTATCTGCATAGAATGAACATCAGAATGAGAAGAAACGATATATCGAAGCAGTTAACATACAGTTTGATTATAGATAACATGAAATTGCTGAGGTTTGGTAGATTATTTTTATGGTCGGAGGTCAGCTGAACTGGCGCGCAATATACAAGGAGTTAATGTAGGGGTTTTATGCTTCCATTGACACAATTAAGATCATTTAGGTGGCAGGCTTGCAGGGTCAACCCAAGCTGAGGGGGATATAATGTCCCAGCAGAAAGACGGAGATGCTTAATTAAAATCTTCCCACATGAGAGCTGAACTCTCATCTTCTGCCTTAAAAAAATTAAGTGCCTAATAACCACACCACAGATGTACACAATTTGTTTTGGAGTTTTGACAATGATTTCTCGAACAATGTGTCAGATGTTTAAAACTAAGGAAGGATTTTTTTTTTACTTGATAGTTCAGGCAGGTATTTCTTAAAAAGTGAAGATTACGAGTACAGGTCTTGCCTCTTGTCATCAATAATGTTTAACCTAAGATTGCGTGATCAATTTTGTTTGTTCCCAGACTTATATGCAATCTTTTGGTGCCATTGATTAGAACTTTATTCCTCATCAATTGCAAGGACAGCGTTTTCCATAGACAATGTGGATCTGTATTTTGCTATGTAATAAATGCTTTGTGTATGTGTTCATTCCTGTTCTGACGCTCTGTCCGCTCAGTTGGTATCATGCTGGACTGCGGAGTGGATGGCTCTGGTTTGATTCCTCAATGGTGCGTTCTTGAACTTGCGTTGTTTTGAGGAGTTTTAGGGCTCTCCACCTATTTGGGTTTGTTTTTTCGGAGATGGACGTTAAATTTGGAGCTCCCGCCACTTGCATAGCCTTACTGTGTTTAAAGGGGTATTAAACCCAAATAACAACAACAACAACAAAAACAACAACTCCTGGTTCTTCTCTGTGCAGGATGTGAGTGATCTATTCGGAGCTGACCTTCCTGTGGAAGGAGAAGAGGGCGGTCGCTTTGCCTGGAGAGATGGACCTTTCCTGCAAGCTCTGAAGGCTGGTCATTGGGTTGTCTTCGATGAGGTACGTGTATATCTGTTAATTACTTTTATTTTATCTGTCGTGAGTACCGTGAGGTGTTGTTTAGAGATAGAGAAGTTGGGTCTTGGCAAACTGAAAAGCCTCTTGAAGCTGGAAAATGCAAACTTTTCAGATGTTCTATACTTCCTTAATCATCCTTTTCCTGGGGCTCTCTCTCTCTCTCTCTCTCTCTCTCTCTCTCTCTCTCTCTCTCTCTCTCTCTCTCTCTCTCCCTCTCCCTCTCCCTCTCCCTCTCCCTCTCCCTCTCTCTCTCTCTCTTTCTCTCTCACACTCTCTCTCTCTCTCTCTCTCTCTCTCTCGAAGTACTTTTTGTTTTATAGAGTGTGCTCTAGTAAAGCTCTTTTTTAAAATGTATTGATTGCTCTTAAGACAACAACATCTCCTGGTGAAGACGTGTTATTATTTTTTTTCTAGTCTTTAGTGAGGTTTGTACATATCTGAAAATAATGCTCCTGTTTTATACACTTGAATATTGCTGAGGCTATAGCTGTTTATCCTATTTTTTCTAATCAATGTTTGTAAAGTGATTGCCCGTATAGTGTCAACATTTCCTTAAAAAGACCATCTTTTTAACCCTAGAACTTGAGTCTCCTCCCTTTTCGCCTTGTGTTGAAAACTAAACTATTTTGTGTTATTTCGCCCTGTTTTATCTGTCAACATTTCCTCTTTGTTCAGCTCAACCTGGCCTCCCAGTCAGTCCTGGAAGGTCTGAATGCCTGCTTTGACCACAGGTCAGAAGTCTACATTCCTGAGCTGGGCAAAACCTTCCACATCAACCAGGAAGACACACGCATCTTTGCCTGCCAGAACCCTCTGGCCCAGGGGGGAGGCAGGAAGGGACTTCCTCAGTCCTTCCTCAACAGGTTCACTAAGGTGGGAGAGTTGTCTAGGGTTTCTTAGTTACACACATTTAGTTGGGGGTTTTTTGTGGTGTTTTTACTGTGAATTCTGTCTGAAGTTTCATGTATTGTTTTTGCTTGGGGGTTTTTTGCAACGAATTTCTTCTTTGGAATACCTTACAATCGGAACTGTCGGCCACCCGTTGTTTTTTAGAAAAGTTGCCGTATTAGACAGGTGTCTATCTTACGCAGTGTCATTATAATGTAAAAAATATGCAGGGAAGGAAATGGGAGGTGGCCATTTGTGGCGAATAGAGCAGGTTCAACTGTGTGAAGATAGAGTAAGGTTGACAAAGAAAAACTTACTTAGAGAAGAATGGCCTTTCTCCATCATTCCTCAACAGGTTCCCCAAGGTGGAAGTGTTGTTTAAGGTTACATGAACTATTTTTTTTTTGGCGGGGGCGGGGGGAGGGAGGGGGCGACGTTGTTTTTGTTTTTTTGCTTTGCTTCTGTCTGAGGATACATACAACCAGCTGTGTTTGCTATGAATTCTCTCTAAGGTTACATGCAACTAATTGTTCTTGCAATGAATTTTGTTTGAAGTGACATGCAACCAGTTGTTTTTGCTGCTAATTCTGTTTGAGGTTACTTGCAACTAGTTTTGCTCTGAATTCATTATGTTATGTGTAATGATATTCTTTTTTTCACTTTACAACCTTGTAAAATAGTTTATCTACAGCTGTAAAGGAAAAAAATTTATCCAATAAGTGAAAATAACGAAAACAGGAGACTGGATATACGATTAAAATTGTTGTTAATGACCATCCATTGTTGAAGAGAAAAGCACATATGGTCGCTTTTAAGCACAAAGGGGTTATCCCAAAAAGTGCTGTTTTGAGAAAATCGAAGGTAAAGTTTTTGGACCCTTGTTCAGTTTCTTTAAAAGACAAGGAGAGTTTTCTCTATAATATCCAAACAAATAAACACATCAATGAAACCAAACTTCTCCTAGAGGTAGGGCAATGCCCACTTTTGGTGTAGGTCAAGGTTTCTGGAAACCCCCGAAATCAAGGTTAGTCCTCTTGTCCTTAAAAGCGACCATATAGAGCTTACTGTTGGGCGGAAATTTAATGCTTTCTATGATTATGATTATTATAATTATCTTGATCTCTTCTGTGTTTTGTCCAGGTTTATGTGGACCCTCTCACCAGGACTGACCTGATCTTTATTGCTAGCCGGATGTACCCGGGTCTCCCAGAGGACATGCTCACGGATATGGTGGACTTCAATACAAAGGTAGGCGGTCCCTGCAGTGGATGTTAATCTGATGACTGCTAAGTGAGAGACTCTGTCAAACGTCACTTTTTGAAATACTGTATGGCGGAGTCTTTCAGTAATTTTAGTGGAAATGTATTGAGAAAAGGGTTTTTTTTGTGTGTGGGTGTCTGTGTGTGTGTGTGGGGGGGGGGGGGGTATATGCCCTATAAATGCAATTATTATTATTATTTTTGTTGTTTTTGTTATTATTATTATCATTAATATTTTTTTCATTATATGTACATCTTAACTACTTTTATATAAAAATCACTCAGCCCCTTCTCTTTTATTTCCAGATGTACTCAGAGACCATGGTGAAGAAGCAGTGGGGAGGACGAGGTTCTCCGTGGGAATTCAACCTCAGAGATCTGTTCCGTTGGTGCGAGCTCATGCAGGCAGACCAGGTTGGTGGAGCATCTCTCTCTATACATTTACTGAGGATATCAGCAAAGAATTACAGTATTGTCACTTGGTGGTTTTTACGGCAGCTCTAGTGTGGTGTGCTCCTTGTTTCCCTTCACACGTCTATTTTCCTTTTCTATTATCCTTCTCTTTTTTGTGTTTGTGACTCTTTTATAACACCTCTAGTCTTGGCAGTTATATACAAGTGCTATGAAATTTTTACCAACAAAACCCCAATATTGCAAGGAATGTTAAGCCAATACAATTGCACTCATCTTTTTTTCACAGAATTACTGTCTATCACTCTTCTGGCCACCTATTTTATTATACGTAAGCGCACACTCACACTGAAAATGCACTATTTCATAAACACATGATGTGCTTCTGGCTATTCATGCATGGTTGATGGTGGAATTGTGTGTGGTATGTGGTTAGGCTCTGTGTGGTGGAGTTTTCTTTATCGAGTATCTTCGTCTGTCTTCTGGGATGCTGTGACCCACTTAGCCCATGTTAGTTAGCCCTGAAATTTAGGGGCAAAGCAGCCAGCCTCCAAAAATCTTTGTAAAAAATTGTTTTGGTTAATTTTTAGTTTGCTGTATAAACCTACAGATTATTCTCACTTTCTTTCTCTCCGCAGAATGTGTGTCCCGGTGAATATGTAGGTCTGATCTACAAAGACAGGATGAGGACAAGCCAGGACAAGCTCAAAGTGAGTCTGTGTTGTGTTTCAAGTTGATAATAATAATAATGATGATATCAATTGCATTTAATAGTGCATATCCATGTTTTACAGTGTGCTCTTTGCGCTTTACAACTATTATTTCCTAGCAGCTGTAGAACACCCAGGAGCCTTCTCACTGTTCTTGTTTTGAAATTTGAATTGTTTTATTTTCTTTAGGGCATTCTAATTTTGACAAAATAAAATAAATTGAACAAATTATAGTTCAGTAAGCTATTCGTTGTTCAGTTTCAGTTTAGTAAGAGTTTAACGGCGCTCGCAACTGCATCAGGTCATATGAGCGCGTGAAGCACAAGTTGGTTGCATTCACAACAGTTCTCAGCACGTCTTGATTTTGTTCAAAGGTTAGGTTAAATGGTCAAAAGTTTCGCTGTAAAAATTTCAGTTTTAAAAACAATAATTTGTATTTCATTTAAGATAACAATATCTACATTTTTGTGTAAAGGCCAATGGCTTTTTATAAAATTGAGAATTCTGTTGGGATCAATGACGGTGATCTCTTAACTTTGTACATCTAAAATATTTCCTTCGGGTCTCTCCAAAGTCCGGACATTCTGCTAGTTCTTGTATAACGGTGAAATCTGTGTCGCATCTAACACAATTCTTTGTTCTACAAAATGTTGAAATTTGGTGAAAACTTTGAACAGATCATTGACCCAAGTTCATTCATTTCTCTGTATGTGTATCTCCTTCACAGGTGGACCAACTGTACACTGCCTCCCTGGGGAGCTCATACCCTCTGTGCCAGCCGTCCAGAGTGCTGCACGTCGGGTCTTCCACGGTCCAGGCCGGTCATTCCTTCCTGCCTCGTCAAGGCGTGCACAAGTCTCACTCGGTTTCTTTGCTGACTTTACACCACTGCCTGGAGCCTCTGGAGTCTCTGATGAAGTGTGTGCAGATGAGCTGGCTGGCTATACTGGTGAGTTGATGGTGATTTGTGTTTTGTTGGTGTTGAGTTGTGGTTAAGGATGAGTTGATGGTTGTTTGTAGTTTTGTTGGTTTTGAGTTATGATTTAGGGTGAGTTGATGATACTATTTGTTTTGTTGGTTTTGAGTTGTGATTTAAGATTGGTTGATGGATGGTGTTGAGTTGTGATTTAGGTTTAGTTTTTGATGTTAAATTGTGATTTAGGGTGTTGATGGTGTTTTTTTGTTTGTGTGGAGTCGTGATTTAGGACGAGTTAATGATGGTTGTTTTGTTAGTGCTGAGTTGTGATTTAAGGTGAGTGAGCACAATAGTGACCCTTGCAGGTGTGGGCCCCATAGTTCTACTGTGAAGGAGTAAAGAATGACACCTTCCTTGAGATTGCATGATGTAAAGGTGACTAAAGGTGCGCAGGTCTTGTTTCCTGAAAAGGCCCGGTTGGCAGGTGCTCAACTACCCTATCCTGTAAAAACTTTTTTTAAAATGTGGAAACACAAGCAATCACTCTCACTGCCTTTCTCACCCTGGATCGGGGTATAGGCCATGAACAAACACTTTTTCACCTTTCCCTATCTCTTAATGTTATTCCATGTCTGCCCACTTTTCTGTACATCTATTTCTCCGGAGACTCTTCTCCAGGTTCCACGTGGTCTTCTCTTTGATCTTTTATCTTGTGGGTTCCAATCAAACACTTCATAACTTATAAAAACATTTAAATTTACCCCCCAAAAACCCCAACAAATTGCACTGCTTTCAACTTTTTCTCTATGGATGTGTTTACCCCAGGTGGGTCCCCAGTCCTGTGGCAAGACAAGCCTGGTGCGTCTCCTGGCCCAGCTGTGTGGACAGACCCTTAGCGTCCTGCCTATGAACAGTTCCATGGACACAACAGAGCTACTGGGCGGATTTGAACAAGTCAGTTGTTGGTTGTTATTTTTGTCATGACGCGGTGGAATCAGGCACTTGTCAATTTTTTGGTATATGGAGTTATTGGTGGCATCTTAAAGGTTATTCATTTGGCTTGTATTTGATGAAAAAAAAATTCCATTTAGCTTGAATAGAAGTCGACATATTTGTGATTGAAGGAGGTAGGGGTTGCGCGGTTTCAGAAGTAAAATTAGCGAGAAAATAGCCCCCAAAGTTTGGTGACTTCCATAGCTCAATAGTCCTTGGAAACTGCAAATTTATGTTTTTCGTGCCTTTAATGAACGTTCTTCCATAAAATCCACAAATATGAATGTTTTTGAATGGACATGCAAGGTGTTAAGCCAAAAATTAAAAAATTGAAAAAAAATTTCAATCTGGCTGAAAAATCCTGATTTCTTCGATTTCATTATTTTGACAAGCACCTGATTTCACTACCATGCCTCATATTTTGTTTTGTTTTTTTAGCGTGAGTGTGTGTTTATTTGTATTATTTTTGTTTTGTATGGGTGTTTTCAGTGTTTTGTTTATGTGTGTGTGTTTTAATTTTACTGTGTTTGATTTTTGTGTCTGTTTCATTTTTGCATGAGTGTTTTATTTTTGTGCAAATGTTTTATTTATGTGTGAGTATGTTTTCAAGCATATTTTTCTTTGTGTGTAGTTTTGTATATATGCTTGTGTTGATTGTATGTGTGACAGGTTGCAGGAGAGGGGTAGGTCCTACTTTTTTACATTCCTTCCATTGTTTCTGTTTGTCTTTCTTTTTCAAAGTACTGAGTGACACTGCACTGTAAATAATCTGTGAAAACTTTACACATCCATCCTTGAAAGCAAATTTGTCTTAGGAGCCAAAATTGCTAACTTTTCAAAAACAAAATAACTAAATTACAAATAACAAAGAATAGCACGCATTTTTGCCTTTACATCTGTCATAAAAACCAAAAACGAAAGATTAGTATTAGTGAGTGATATATTACACATTATTGGATGCCAAAACAATCTGATAGTGGTTTTCTTACAACAATGAGTAATGACATTTAAGAAAAGAAATCTGGCAGGGGAATGCAAAGAAGACAAAGAAGAAAATAATTAATTGCTTTCTTGGGTCAATATCATCTGATAGAGTCAACTGTTTTGAAGGTGTCAGTTGTCTGGTTGGTCTCTTTTGCAGATGTTTGCTTTTCGATTATTGGCGTTTGATTATGAGTTGGTTCTAAATATTTTTAGCAATCTTCTAATGTTTCTTACTGTCTCAACTCAATATTATGACAAGGGATCATGGGCTTCACCTTTGATACCTTATCGTTTGGTTGGAGGGTGTCACTGGCAGGTCGTACTTAATTATTTTTGCACTGTTGTTTCTGTCTTATTCTTCCTGTCACTATAAATGATGACGACTGGCTTCTGTGGTGTAACGGTTAGGCTCTTCATTGTTGCACACAGGAAACTTGAGTTTAATTCTCTCATGGGGTCCTTCTTCTTTTCCTTCAATCTGTTGAGTCTGTCTATCCCTCTTGCTCCCCCTCCCCCTCCCCTGCACTAAATGACTTGACTGGTCAATGTGCTTCCCTTTACACAAACTGGACATATTCCTGGCTGTTGCTCTTTGTTTTTTGTTTTGTTTCGTGTCTGTTTATGGTTTTTACCTGTGTATGTGATGTAGCGGTTAGGCGCTTTGCCATTGGACGCAGAGGATCTGAGTTAGATTCCCGTTGGGGGGGGGATTTTATCGAGTATGTCGATCTTTGTGCTGGAATGTTATCACTCTCTGCCAGGCTTAGTCCTGACAGTCAGGGTCAAACCCGGCTCTTAAATGTTCTAAATTGTGTCGATGAGGGCGTAAAACACTTACGTGAACATAGTTCCTCTCTCACCCTTAAATAATGGGGAAAAAGGTAATATAATGCGAACCTCACTAAATTATTAAACCTATACATACAGCATGAAAAGACTAACGTGATATATTCTAAACGCTTGAATTAAAAAAGAAGACACCATGCTTTTTGAACTTTCAAAGGTTTAATTGTGAATATCAAAAACGTAATAGAAACAATACAATTGTCTTTAATCTAAGGAGCATAGTTTGTGATGGTAGCGAGCGAAACGGCTCTCGGAGAACCGTGTGTTTCGTTGCAGTAGAAGCTTTTTGCAACAAGCAGCGGCTCTGGTGTCTGTAACGTTCACGAGTCGTGAGATACGGTGGCTTCAAAATTATAATACAGGCTTGTTCTCACATGCACAAAAACTCATATTGATCGTAGAGGCCCTGGCATACTCACTCACTCGCACGCACACACGCGTGCGCGCACATACACGCACATACATGTATATACGTATGCGCACACGATCACACACAACACACACACACACACATACATACACACACACACACACACACACACACACACACACACACACACACACACACACACACACGCTTGCGCGAACATACACACCTACTCAGACATATATACGTACGCACACGCACAGACGCACATATACATTCACACACTCACTCACCCTCCTCTCTCTGTCTTTTCACACAAACACACACCCATACACACGCACAAACAGCTAACCCTCAGACATTCACATGTACAAACACACTCTCAAACACACACACAAACAACACAACACACACACACACACCACAATACAACACAACACACCCAAACACACACACACACACACACACACACACACACACACACACACACATACACACACACACACACACACACTCACCACAATACAACACAACACACAGCATAACACACGCACAACACAAAACACACGAACACCACAGGCATCCTCTCCGAATGAGTAAGTGTACAAAAAAATGGAACATTAATGAAACGTATGGCTACCCATACATCTCTCCGTTGACAGCAGTATTAGATCTGGTTCGATCTGTTGGTTTATTCCCCTTTGCATCCGGTCGGTTTGATTGCTTCCACAATTTATGCTCGCAGGCCAATTGGTGGGTGCCACAGCGCTACCCCAGAATTACTAATGCCACCCTAGAATTACAAATGCTGCCCTTGAATTTCAAAGTTCTATCTGCTCAGTGCTTAGTTTTTTAGAAATTTGAAGTCAAAGTTTTTAATTTTCACGTGTCAAGATTTTTCGAATGCAATTCTTTGAATATCTTGACCTCGTCTCTTATCTTACGGTTTTGAGAGAGCAGATAGAACAATTTGGTTTCTCACCTCATGGTCTTAGTAACTCAAAGCGGCCCAACATGTCACATAAGACCTTGTAATTCTAAGGTAGTGACTGGTGGGTCCTTTTATTTTTCTTCTTTCATTCCTTCTGTTGTTTCTGTCTGTCTTGCTTTTTCCGTGGATTGTTAGCGGGTGCTCTAGTGTGGTTTGCTCGTGTAACACCTCTAATATCCGGATGGTAGGAGGGCGCCGCTGGTAGGTCCTACTTCTTTACTTTACCCCTGTTGTTTCTGTCTGTCTGTCTAACCTTTTCCCAGCTCTAAATGACCATTATTGTGTTGATGTGCTTCTCTTTATTTAAAAAAACAACAACATAAAAAAGCCCAACAAATCCGGCACTTGTACGACCCAATTGTGTTGCATTTGCCATAAATATTGTACTAACACTTTCTTTTTAAAAAACGTGCTTTTTCCGTGGATTGATAGCCGTTATTGAGTGGATGCGATTCTCTTTTCTCCAACAACGTAATCAATTTCCAATGTCGTTTGTTTGAACTCAGTCATCGTACTCCGAAAAATGGAATGGATGTCCCAGCAAAAAGACGGAGGAGATAATTGATTTAAAACAACAGAAAAATTCTTCCTTTCCGGGATTCAAACTCACGCCTTCTGCGTGCAAAGGCGAAGCACGCAAACGGTGCACCGCAAATGCCGATACGACGAGTGTGAAAGATTATGTGATAGTAATACCCCTGCGTCATCACCATAAAGTAGACTCCTTGTGGTGTCGTCATCATAATTTGGCACCGGTAGCGTGTTTAGAACATAGATTTGTATCCCTAGACTGCGCAGTTTTCATGGCCGCCGCTTATTGCTCTAGACTCAATAAAAACTATCCGCGAAGCATGCGCGCTTGCGCACTTGTCATGGCGGCCGCGTTTGCTTTTTATAAAAACTCTCCGCAAAGCATGCGCCTCACGCCGTTACGCCTCAAATGAAGGGCAAAACGTCTGTCTCACAGTAGTCAAGTAAGTGTACGCAGCACATTTCCTCCTTGTCCTTTATTTTGCTCACTGAGTCAGATAAATGGTGCGTGAGTGGTTGGCGGGTGCTCTGGTGTGGTTTGCTCCTTTTTAAAAAATCTAACATCTGAGGTTGAGAGGGATACAACGCCCAAGCAGAAATACGAAAATATTCGATAAGATATTAGTTTCCCCGCTCGGGAATCGAACTGATGTCTCCTGCATGCAACGGCGAAGTGCCTTTCCTCCACACTACAGACTCCTGTGGTTCCTCTGTTGTCACATGGTACGATTACAAAGTGTGCGTTGAAACAGACGTAATTATATCAAGCGTAAATACAACAGTTGTTTTTTTAGTTTGTTTCTTTTGTATTTGGTGTTTTTGTCATGACCTGCCTCATGGACGTTATGTTGAAGGTGTTAAGTACAGAATGATGTCCGGTAGAAGTAAAGTATAACCCTCCATGTCCTTGCGCACATTAACGATCACAGCAATTCTGTTTCCTAGTCCTGTAGGGAGACATATCAGCAACTCCATTGTGACCTCCACGGGGACCCGAGATCTATGCACAAAGTCAGGTTAATTCTGAAAAAAGGAAGGGGGGGGGGGTCCACATTTTCTTTTACCAAAAGTAGTATTCTCATCACCAGGCTGTTAAACGTCGATAGTCCGTTGAACGGGGCGCGGAAGTGGTAACGTAAGTGTTAACACAGTAAAGTTTACCCACCTGAAGTCGTGGTAGTCCGTTCAGAAAGATAGCCTAATTTAATCCAAAGTGTCAGGTACGAATTTCCTCTTCGGGGTTTAGGGTTTGTGTAAGTGTATAGATTTAATGCCCCCGTCAACACTATTAAACTATTTAAGAAAGAGGACCTCCGAATTTAACGTCGTCTCCGATAGGACCGAGCCAAATGGGCTGAGAGCCTTGAAAACTCCACAAAATGACCCCAAGTTCAAGAACGCCTAGCCTGGGGTTTGAACCAGTGATATCCTCTCCGTAGTCCTGCATGATACCAACTGAACCAAAGGAACTCCCCGATTTAGGGTCTGACACGTGCATAAAATGTCGAAGAGAGTGATTGGGAGCAGTAAAATGGTCCCACCCTTGTCGCATAAGGAGACTCCAAAAGTGTGTTGAAAGGGACGCAATATGTATTTCATTCAGCCTTTCTATGTTGAAAATGCCTTGGTAGTGCCTTGATGAGACGCCTGTGATGTATTCAGTAAGGCGTGAAAATCTTGTGTGATGATGAAGAGATGTTATTGTCATTATTATTATTATTCCTTTTGGTCACATGATGAGCGTTTGGCAGCCGCCTTCGTCCGTATTGTAATTGATGATGGTCTCGCAGTGCCCGCTGACCTCATACGGTCCGATGCTGACGGCGTCATACTGCGCCGTACTGGCGTCACACTGCGCCGCCATGCTCAGGTCGTACTGCGTGCTGACGTCGCAGTGCGTGCTGTCCGTCTCGCTGCCACCACCGCCGCCTCCACCGCCTCCCCCACTGGCCGAGGAGGTGGCGTGGTGTCTCGGCGATGACGAGGACAATGCCCCGCCTCCTCCTGCCCCTGCCCCACCCCCTGCTCCTCCTCCTTCCCCCACATGGTTGGGAGTGAAATGGAAGTTTTCGTTGTGGAAACCGATACCTCCTATGCCGCCGCTGATACCACCCCCACTTATACCACCACTACCCGTGGCGGGGCCAGCGTACATCTGATGGTTCACCATCATCTCCTGTCGGATGGCGTCGCCGGACACCGACGTTGTCATGGGGATGGCGTTGCTGTACACGTCACGCGTGACCTTTGCCCCGGAGGCCATGTCGTAGTAGATGACGCCGCAGAAGATGGGCGTGGTCACCGGGTGCGTCCAGGCCACGATCATGAGGAAGCGGTAGACGTGGGGCGGCTGGCGGTAGTGCACGTCCAGAAGGATGAGCGTGAAGAGTGGGTACCAGCAGAGCACGAAGGAGACCACCATGAGCATCATGGTCACGATGCGCCGCAGGTAGCGCCGGGTCTGCAGCATGGCCTTCTGTGAGGCCACGTCGTCGAACTCGTAGTGCACCTCCTCGGCCAGCTGGTCCGCTGTGGGCGTGGTGGTGAACGTGGTGGTGGTGTTCTCACCGCCGGCGCTGTTGTAGTGGTGGTGATGGTGCTGCTGATGATGCTGATGGTGGTGGTGGTGGGAGTGGGCGTTGTGCGAGGCGGACAGCGAGGAGAGCGACTTGTGCAGGAACGTCCACTTGCGGCTGCGCGCGCTGGAGCGCAGCTTGCGGAAGAAGTGGAAGAAGCTGACGGCCGCCACCACCACGGCGCCGGTGACCAGGATGACCCACAGCGCGTGGATGACGTAGTTCTTGGTCACGCCGTACTGGTACACGCAGTTGCCCACCTCGTGGTTGAACTCGGAGCTGTAGAGGGGATGGGTGGGGAAGGGAGGGGTTAGGAGGAGATGGTTAATATGTAGACGAGTGATGGGATGAATAAAAGTGACTATAGTGTGTGTTTAAGGGGGGCGGGGTGGAGGAAAGGGGGGCGGTGGGAATCAGGAAGAGAGAGTTAACTCGACGAGTAATGAGATAAATGAATGGAAAAGGAGTGGAGAATGGGGTGGGGTGGGGGTAGGAGGAGATAGTTAATAAATAGACGAGTAATTGGATGGGTGAAC
>NW_004797669.1:706844-719501 GCF_000002075.1 Aplysia californica
AGAAAAGGGTAGAAGTAATTACGGGTGTCAGAAACGGACGGGAAGACGAAGAAAGTGGGTTAAGCTGTCCCCGTGGTTTTATGCACCCCGCATAATTCAGCAAAATTTGATAATTTTTTTGGTGCATAATTTCGGATTATTTTCCTTTATCGTTCTTTGTTAAAATTAACAGAATCGCATAATTTCACATTTTTTGGCTCAACTTGCAGATTTTTTTTCTTTCATAAAACCGCGGGGACAGGTTAAGAAATAGGGATATGCAATAGTGGGCTGGGGAAGAGGGCGTGTGTGAGAAATAGGAAGGCGAAATACTGGGTTGAGAAACTGGGAGATGAAATAACAGGTTGGGAAACTGGGAGAGACGAGAATGTTTCTGAGCGTTTTAGGGTCTGCTGGGGTAAAGGTAAAGATAGAACAGTTGTAAAGCGCATAGAGTTTGCTGTAGATCATGTATGGATGCTTTGTATAAATGCAATTATCAATATTAAATGACGAATTGTGTGAAAGTGAAACGTTAAGGCAAAATGACGGTTCGGGCAACGGGGAGACGATCGAGACTTAATTTTAATGTCATGAGCAGAACAATGAACTGGAAGAGGGGGGGGGGGTTGCCATAAAAAGTAAAAGACAAGCGTACATACCCAGCTCCCAGCACGTCACAGTGCGGGATGGACGTATGGAGCAGTAGACTGTAGCCGAAGGGCAGACAGAAGCCAGACTTGACGGCGTCCAGGAGGCAGTGGTGGAACAAGAAGGCGGAGCTCATCTGTCGGAAGGCGGGGCACAGCAGGGTGACGAGCATGGCGAAGATGTTGCCCAGCCCGCCCAGCACGGCCACGACCAATAGCAGCGCGCCCTCGGCCGTGGAGGGTGGGAGGTGGTGGGAGGAGTTTGTGTAGCGGGGCGGGGCTCCGCCGTCGGCCGGGCTGCTGCGGTCGATGAGCGAGTAGCCGACCTTCATTGTATTGTGTGTGTGTTTTTTTGTGTGTTTTTTTGTTAGTGTGTTTGTGTGTGTATGTGTGAGTGTGTGTGTGTGAGGGTGAGGGTGAGATAGAAAGATCGGTGAAGAGCGGGAAAGAAAGAGATAGATAGCGAGAGAAGAGGGGACAGAGAGAAGAGGGGGGAGAGAGAGAGAGAGAGAGAGAGAAGAGGGGGGAGAGAGAGAGAGAGAGAGAAGAGGGGGGGAGAGAGAGAGAGAGAGAGAGAGAGAGAGAGAGAGAGAGAGAGAGAGAGAGAGAGAGAGAGAGAGAAAGAGAGAGTGTTTCGAGATTAGGGAAAGAACTTGTAATCTTCTTCCAATTCCCTTTCTGTGTAACGCTGGATCATATGTAATAAAAGTACGGCTGGAGTGCGTTCTTTCTCTTCTTCCCCTCTGTTGTTTCTGTTGGTTTTTCTTGCGTTATTTTATTCCAACACGAAATGGCCGTAATTATTATGTCGATGTCTATATCTACTCAACAAACAAAGGCATTTGAATTAGTGCCTACTGTAGCCTAATGGAATTCTGTCCTCCCTTGGAAAAAGAATTAGCCTACTGTAGCTTGTTCGTGACTATGGATACCGGTTTGACGTAGTCAACTAGTGTGTTGTTCTCCCGTCTGTGACGTAGTCAACTTTTGCGTTGTTTCGCCCCGTTGTGACGTAGTCAGTCCTTGTGCTGTTCTGCTCGGCTGCAATTGGCGGGGAGACTAGTGAACTTGACTGACAATCGTGCATTGTTTGTTTGTTTGTTTGTTTGATTGTTTGCTCTCAAATGAGAAGGTGGTTGGTGTCCATTCTTGTGTTGCCAGCCTTTTCACATCTTTTCCGCCTTGTTGTAAGCCTCTCTATTCTCTCTGCGCGGGTGGTGGTTGGGAGCCAACTTCTTTTCTGTCGCTCCGTTGTTTCTGTCTGTCTCTCTTGCTTTGTTCCGGCCCTAAATAACTGTTAATGTGTCGATGTGGTTCTGTTTGCTCAATAAAAACAGCTACATTAAATGTAGTTTGTTCCTGACTAGGTGTGCTCGTCCAGATTTTCTTTTATGTCTTTGTCCAGAGATTGGTCTTTGCCGCCTTCCTGCGTGAATGTACCTGTACGGAAGAAAAATGGGGGGGGGGTTATACTCAGGAAAGTAGTGTGTGGGTGGTTGGCGGGTGCTCTGGTGTGGTTTGCTTCTTCTCTCCTATCAAACATCTATCGTCCTGACCTCTCCTTCTTTTTTGCGATTGTTACTCTCTTGTAACACCTCTAATCTTCTTCACTTATATAACCCTTTTGTGTTGCAAGTGCCGTAATACTCGTACTAAAACTAAAACTTAACTCCCCTCCTTCTTGTTTGTGTTTATTACTCTCTTGCAACGCCTCTAATTTTCGGCACCTATATGACCCTATTGTGTTGCAAGTCCCGTAAAATACTTACTATATTAAAAAAAATTTAAGCTATTGGCTACTTGTTTCTCTTACATAGAGAAATGTCTGTTTTCTCGCCGACTCGCCGTACGTACAACTCATCTCTAACCTTCCACACGTAATGAAATTTTCTGGTTTCCCCTGATCAAACCCAGTTTTTGATGACACAGTGTGGTGAAGAGGTCCGCCCACGCTACGTCGAGGCCAGGGCAAGCACCATCGAGCCTAGATAGTGTTTGGATTGGTGGCCCTTGTAATGTGCCACTTTATGCGTTTCCCCAAAGCTACCTTTTCAGCTTCTCTTGGACTATAGCAACGAACTTTGAAATTTGAAGTGGGTGGTCGGCGGGTGCTCTGGTGGGGTTTACTCCGTCTTTTCCTCTAAAACATCTATTGTGTTCTTATATCTCCTTCTATGTTTTGTGTTTGTTACTCTCATGATACGCCTTAACTTCGTCGCTTATATGACCCAATCGTGTTGTAAAAGCTGCAAAATTTACTTTAAAAGTTTGAAAACCTTTGCAGGATTAAAGTGCACGTTTTTGTAATATGAAAAGATTTCTTGTTCACCATTATTTTATGGCTGGTTGCAGGCGTCACTCATGCCAAGTCCTTTTTTTCTTAGTTTCCTCTGTTGTTTCTGCTGCCTGTCTTTCTGTATCCACCCCCCCTTTCCTACATACACACACACACACACACACACACACACACACACACACACACGCACACGCACACGCACACGCACACACACACACATACACACACACTCACACTAATAGAACGTCTTTCCCTCTTCGTAAACAAACTGTTTTTGTATCTCCATTTTTGAACATGTGGAAGAATAAAATGGTCTATTCTTTGTGTCCCCCCCCCCCCCCCACCCTTCCACCTCTTTGAGTAAATCATTTCCAATGACACTGCTAGTTCAAAATTAAAATTAGCATGCTGTAAAACATGCTCTTTTCGTGAGCTTTTAGTCTTGATAAAACGTTAAGTTTGGGTTTTTATGAGCGGTTGATTTATGTTCCCCTTGCCTAACATTCATGGAAATGACTGTTTTATGCAATTGTAATGAGTGAATAAAACTGATTTGTGAAAGACACCTTTATTGTTAGCTCTGTTAGCATACCCCCCCCCCCCCAAAAAAAAAAGCGATTCATAGAAACACAAACGTATTTTTTTTGGAAAAGCAGCCAGTCACGCACAAGAAGGAAAACCTGCAAGTCATATATATGCGTGGGGGGGGGGGGGGGGAGAGGGGGGGGGGAATAAATGGTTGGGAAAAAATTGTCAGTTATGAACCTGGAAAGATAACCAATCCTGAACTTGTATTTAAAAAGCACCAGCCCATCATTTATTTTTTGTGTCTTCTTGTCTCGCCAGAGTGACCCATGGCGACATGTGAGTGAAGTGGCTGACCTTGTGGAGGTGGAGCTACGTGACCTTGAGCGTCGTTGTCTGCTGGGACGGGGAGTCAAGGACATGAATGAACTCCGTTGTCTAGAGGAAGCCTGGTCTCGCTACACCGCCATCTCTGAGCCTGGTCAGTTTACTGTTCTCATAGCGATGGTATCAGGCGCAAATGGGTTAACTCTAACATTTTTTAAAGCTTTTTTAAAAAACTATTGTAAAGCACGGTTAAATTCATCTTGTCAATAAATTGAATAGAAATTCATTGAATATACAAACGCATGAAACTTTAAAATGCAATATGAACTGAAGGGGGGTCTTTGATAGTATGATCAAAGTTTTTAGCCTTTCCTGTAAAATACACTTCCTGGGAAATGGCCCATTTGTGCTCAACACCATATATCACATTTGTTTTTATATCTTTGGTAAATGTTACGACTCACTTTGCATGTCTTTCTCGTTTTTGTTTGATTATAATTCAGTGAGGATGATTAAAAGGGACCTTTGATAGCAGTAGATAATTGACACATTAAAAGAAGAGATTTTCATAATTAATGATAGTTTTAAAATGTGTTTTTTTTCGCTTCTCTTTATACAGAAAAATAGTTAAATAGTTAGATTTGATATTGATATATTTCAGTGCTGGGGAATGACAAACTTTTTGAATATTTGTTGGGTTTTTTTTCTTAAGAATGCATGGAAAATATCTGTAACTTTTTTTCTGTACAGAGAACTTATCGGGAAAAGAAGAGTTGGAAACCTTGAGCTTGCTGGCGAAGACTTTGCAAAGCGTGGTGGACCTCATGGACAGAGTGAGGACAGAGACTTCTGGTAAGTAAACTAATAAAAAGAGGGTTAGCTTTACTTTGATCAGAGAGTGATACACTGTGGTAGGCAAGGATGGTTTGTTCATGTTTTAAATTGTGTTTATGCCTTCCACGAACTGCAGTTATGATGTTTAAAAGAAAAAGACGACTGACTGAAAGACAAGTGAAAAGGCAAATAAGGCTAGAGAAAAATTGCTTTTGTGCATGAATAAGAAGAATTTTTCTTTTTGAGATCAATTTTATTTTCATAGTTAGCTTAAAACATTATTATTTTATCAGGCTTTTTATTGTGGGGCAGATATTCCTGTCTGGTCATTGAAGTTGTCATTTAGACTAGAATTATACTGCATTTGAATGCAGAAGGGACTTTTTCAGATGTTAATATAGTTCATGAAGCTTGAATGTTCTGGATGCCACCAGAAAAAAAATAATTGTGCAGCTTCCTCTAGGTAGTTCTGAAAGCTTAGACTAAAGCTTTTGAGCATGTTTTTTAATAAAAATGGTGCAACTCAAAGTGGTGCAACTCAAAGAGGTTATTACAGTTATATTCGGTGCTGGAGTTCATAGCAGTGATGTTCTGCCACATAAAAGCATGGGGGCTGATGCGGATGAGTATTTTTTTAGACTCATGTGGAGGCGTCTCAGTGGTCTTAGGGAGGGAATCTACATGCTTATACTGAAATATGGGGGCAGGGTGGTGTTTAGTATACTAGAGCCCATGGGGAGCGGGATGGGGGCTCAGATTGTTCATGTAAATGGGGGCTCAGATTGTTCTTTTAAATTGGGGCACGCCGCCCATGCTGAAGAGGGTAAGAAGGCCCTCAAGTCTGACACGTGTGGCATCACTGCTGTGAGCTCTAGTATTATATATAAACCTCTTTGAGTACAACTTTATTTGTATTTAGATTGTCTGGACACACCTGAGATTTGTGAAAGTATAGTACTTACATATTTTTTAAAATGTTGTAAATGGGAAAATGATTTTAATTCATATGATTTCTGTCTCGTAAAACAATTTTTCCAGCAAGTTTCTCCCAGCTGAAGGAACGACTGGCCAGTCTGACCTCATCTATATCCAGCCTGAGGCCCAGTGGCCGAGGGGGCATGTTTGAGTGGGTGGACAGCATGCTGGTCAAGGCGGTCAGGGATGGTCACTGGCTCCTGGTGGACAATGTCAACTTTTGCAGGTAAAAGTTGTATATACTAGCATTTTGACTGGTGTCTGTTGTGTAGAAGTTAGTTGGGTTTTTTTGTGTTCTTAAGATGATGTTCTTACATCAAATAAGTGTTTTTGAAAGTGTTTTTATTTGTGTTTAAATAACTTTTTTTAAATTAACGGTTTTTGTTGTTGTTTGTTTTAAGAGCTGTTTTTGAGGGCAATATGCATTGTGTTTGAAAATGCTATTTTATGTTTATGAGTTGTTTTTGAAAGTGCTGTTTTTTAAGTGCCTGTTTTTATTTCTCAAAAGCTGTTTTTGTCTTTAAAAAACTTTTTGAAAGTGCTGTTGTTGTGTTTAAAGAGCTGTTGTTGAAAGTGCTCTTTTAGTATTTAGAAAGCTGTTTTTGAAAGTGCTGTTTTTATGTTTCAAGAACTGTTTTTAAAAGAGTTGTTGTTGTTCCCAGTGCCTCGGTGCTGGACCGACTGAACGCTCTGTTGGAGCCACACGGAGAGCTCAGCATCAACGAAAGAGGAACGGTGGACGGACAGATCCCCAGCATAAAACCACACCCAAACTTCAGGTGAGGGACGCTTTTGGGAATAACGTGCCTCTTTCTTTTTTACTAATAGTTTATGTTATCTATATTGTGTTTTCATTTACTTGTATTGTTTGTACATATTCTCATTTTTGTCTTTAAATGATGCAGTTTTTATTTTTACAACTATTTCAGATGATTTACATTATGGGTCACTTACTTAACTTATATATCATGTGTTCTATTATTTTATCTCTGTGAATAATGTGGCACTCTTTGTTAACTGTACCAGACCATTTATATTATGTGTCGTTTATTTATTGTGATATGTGTGCTAGTCTTTCATGTCAGTTTCCTGATCCAGAAGAGGATAAAACTTAGTCGGAGCAGTCTGTAAAAACTGACTTTGGACATTATCCATACATTTTATAAGAATATTATTGAAGTAGTCCCCTAAAGATTATGCAAAATCAATGATATTTCTTTTCTTTTTTTTTTTCAAATCGAAAAAGAATTTTGAACGGCCAGTTTTTGCATTATCAATATAGACAGATCCTTTCTCAAAAAGTATTTATTTGTCTATTTTCACAGAATAAATAAAATAAATACACTTATTGCTCTACTCTCCGCTGTGCTTTTTTTCAGACTTTTCTTTGCAATGGACCCCCGATATGGAGAGATATCTCGCGCCATGAGGAACAGAGGCATTGAGATTTACATTCTAGGCGAGGTTGGTGCTTATTTTACTCATTACAGATTTTTCTGTTATCATTGTTAAGACATTTCCCTTCTTCGGTGTGTTATGAGTTTTTTGTTTGAGTAAAGATTAATACTTTGACACTGCAACGGCCAGTTAATGCTGGGAAAAACAAGACAGACAAACAGCAGGGTGGAAGATTTTAGTCACTCTTTGTGTCTTTTTCAAAACGTTATTTTATTTTCCATATTTCTTTTTTTCTTTTCTCTCCCGCCCCCTCCCCCCTTGTAAATATGGTTGATAATCCAATATCATGTGAGCTCGATGCCACATACAGGTCTTTGGTAAACAAAACCCCCAAAAATATTGATTATTTTTAAATTTCTTTCTTTCCAGGAGGACGGCTCTTCTTTAGACAGACAAGACATTCTGCACCTCCTACAAGATTCCGGTCTGGAGGATCCCCGTGATAGTTCCTGGCTGCTGGATAGTCACATGACCCTTCAGGCAACGTTGCCTCGTGGTGACCGCCTCACTATAGTGGACATGTTGCAGGTGGCCGTTTCCTGCTCTCTGCTGGTCAAGCGTGGAGTGACAAAGTGTGAGGCTTTCCGCCATGCCATGGAGGATGTTTATGTCAGTCCGCGGAGCACATTGCAGTTGAAAAAGGTAGTTTTTCTTATTCAGTGGTGTGACTTTGTTTTTTGCTTTTTTTGGAAATTTGGTCTTCTCAGTGAAGTCTGACCTCTCTTTTTGCAGTTGGGCTTTCTATGATAATGAGTGAATAGTATTAACAGTTAAAAATAATACAAGTGGTTCTCGGGTGACACTCGTAGGCCCTATTTCTTTTCTTTCTGTGTTGTGTCTGTGGTTCTTGCTTTTTCCTTGTCTGAAATAATGCTTATTGTGTCAGTATTCTTCTCTTTACTGTAACAAATGATTGCTGAAGTTAGTTCTTTTTTTGTGATTCTAATGGTAGCAAACAGAGGAGACGAATCAATGGGGTAATCAAGTGATTTGAAAGTGAAAAAGGTGTTGTCTGTACTTTTTGTGTCTTCTAATCTTCTCAGTTTGATTAGCAAAATGATTTTAAAAGGTGGATGTTGAGTGTGTTGAGCTCCTTAGTTTTTGAGATACTATTGGGTATGTGTGCTTGTTTCAGCACTTGCGAGCTGCCATCTCCGAATGCCTGCAGCTCCTGCAGGAGAGTGGTCAGGGGGAGAAGACTCTGATGTTGTGGAGCCAGGCAGTGCCAGGGGAGAGCAGCTGGATGCTTCAGCTCAAGGCCAACGCTCGTTTCCTGTTCAGTCAGATACAGGAAGCTGCTGCCAGCAAGAGGTAGGCAGAAGACTTCCTGCAGTTGCTCTCTTTTTACTTTGATCATGTTTCATTCCGTGTTGTGACAGTTCTTGTGGTTTTTGACAATAAAGTGGTCTGTCCTTATGGTCTACAACTTCATGAAGTAATACATCAAAGCAGTGGGTAGTTAGTAGGTGCTATTGTGTTGTTTGCTCCTTCTTTCCTATCAAACATCTATCGCCCATTTCGTTCCTCTTTCTTTTTGTGTTTGTTACTCTCTTGAAACACCTCCAATCTTTGGCACTTACATGACTTTATTGTGTTGCAAGTGCTATAAAACTTTCTAATAAAAGCTCATACATCGAAGCAGGGACTGGGGAAGATGGAGGCCGGCTGTGGCAAGGAGTTGGGTAACATCAAACCAATACGACCATGGTGAGAGATGACCTGCACTTTTCAATGCGCTTTTACATACATGGCTAACTCTGTGTGCTCTTAGCTCCTGTAGTGAGCCAGATAAGATGTCTGGTCATGTACGGCAAATCTGCCTGCTGTTCCCTTTGTTGTTATACCTTTATGGTAAATTATGTTTATTACCGATTTTTAAAATCATTTATAAAGAAAAGCTCCATTCCCTTTTATTGAGTGCGCCTAACCTTTGAAACATTCTACTGCCATCGTAAACGACCAAGACAAATTTGTCCCTGTGAGATGAATATAGATTGTCATTGTCATTGTCATTATTTATGGTCTCCTCAGTTCTGATGTGCCTGCAGTTCGAGTCCAGCTGTGTACTGCTGCCGGCATCGTCCAGTCCTTACTGTCAGAACCAGGTCACTCCCTGCTCGGCCAGTGGTTGGACACAGTGTGGCCCAGTTTCCAGTCAGCCCTGGCCGCTGGTGTGGGAGAGGGCCGGGAGAAGGAGGAAGTGGATGCGCTGCTGGCGGATGTGAGAGCTGTCCTGAGCGGCAGTTCTGCCCATGTCTTCGAGTCTTCGGCTTGGCGGGATCTGCAGGCCGCTGTGGAGAGGATGTTTTCTTCCTCCTCGGCTGGTGAGAGGCTTTTTCTGTCTTGAAGCTCTCTTGTGTCTGTCTATTTGTTTGCGTCTGGTTTGCTAAACATTCAGCCCAAGTTTGCTGTGACTGGGTGGGTTGATGCTGTCTGTTTCCTAAATGGTCGAAACTGTGAATTGTGTCTGTAGTGCTGTAAAACATCTACTCAACCAATGAAAAACCACATTGTGATGATGTGGGGTACATATACACTGTATTGAGAACTTTAAGATTCCTTGTATTCTTTTGTTCTGTTGAATCTGTATTGTTGCTGTCTAGTTTGTCTCATAGTTTCCTTTGAATTGTGTAATTTAGCGGACAGTGAATCTTTAAGTCCTGTTTCAGCCTAAATTTATGATCTGATAAATTCAAGTGATGTTTCTATTTATGCATTTAATTGTTTAACATACTTTTGTCACTGCGTCTGATATGTTATGGAAATAGTTGTGCCATTAAATTGACCAAATTTTAAAATATATGTCCCTCTCCTCCTCCCCCCATTTCCAGCTCAAGCCCTCATGTCGGAGCTGCCTTGGGATTTGAGCCACAACCCCCAGGCTCTTACCCATGCGCTCTGGTTTTCTACCAGTGGGGATGGGGAGGACCCAGGTCAAGAGATAAGGACGTGTGTTCAGAGGTATGTTTTGTCAGTGTGGCCGGGCTCTTATTGTGCTCACATCTGTTTTGTTGGGAAAGTACGCTCAAAGACAAGAAAAATTTGGCCCTGAAAATTTCAAGCTTTTTGTTCAGTCAAATTTTTATGCAATGCAAAATTTGTAGAATCACAGTAACCATGGGCATTTCTACAATGTTTTATACTATTTGTCTTACAAGCCTACTAAAACTGTGGTGGTCACTGTGGTGTGGTTTGCTCATTCTTTACTATCAAATACACCCATCGTCCATATCTCTCCTTTGTCTTTTTTTCTGTTTGTTACTCTCTTGTAGCACCTCTTATCTTGGGCACTAATATGACCTTATTATGTTGCAAGTGCCGTAAAACTTTTACTAAAACTAAGCTAAAACAACCATCGTCCTTATTTCTTTTTTCTTTTTTTTGTATTTGTTACTCTCTTGTAACACCTCTACTCTTGGGCACTAGAATGACCTTATTAGTGTTGCAAGTGCAATAAAACTCTTACTAAAAACAAAACAAAACTCACACTCACAAAATGTTCCTGACAGATCTTACCCTCTCAGAAATGTGTTGTACCTTGATGCATTAATCCATATGTGTGTCCTAAAAGGTCTTGTTGTTATTATATACTCCAGATTGCAACTGGTTCAGCAAGCGTCGGCCGTGGCACAGGCTCTGGGGAAGAAAGTTCAAGAGCTGGAGAAAGTTGTCCTAAAGGGTGAGTGCCTTTGTGTTTGAGCCTAGTTGTGTGTCAGTGACTGTTGTGTGTCAGTAACTTTTATGTCTGTCGGTGACTGTTATGTGTCAGTGGCTTTTGTGTTTCAGTGACTTGTGTGTGTCAGAGACTTTTGTGTGTCAATGACTGTTGTGTGTCTGTGGTTTTTGTGTTTGTGTTTCAGTGACTGTTGGGTCAGTCTGTCTGTCTGTCTGTCTGTCTGTCTGTCTGTCTGTCTGTCTGTCTGTCTGTCTGTCTGTCTGTCTGTCCCTACGTCTGTCTGTATGTCTTTTTGTCTGTCGGTGTGGCAATACAATTACAGTCACAAACTCAAAATTATTGAAATGAAAAAGTGCTGCTTTTGTGGGTTATCAAGTTCCATGTAGGGTATTTCTTAGGAAAAAAGAAATCAAGTATAGAACAGAACAACCGGTCTAGTCTTGTGTTAGAGACCCCTTTTTAAAAGACTAGTGTGCAAAAATTGATCAGATTTGAACTTTGAAATTTGATTTTCTCTCCCCCTGAAATTGTGGCTGGCTTTGATCGCTTTTCTTTTTCTATTGTGTTTTCAATTAGGGTCCGTTTTCAGCTGTAGCAGCAAACGAACTTTGCTATTGCCTCTTTTTTTTCTTCAACAAGCCGAAAAAACAGTGAAAACGTGGACGGTTCTGACATGTAACAGGTCCCAATCTTTTCGTCTGGTCTTGGCTCTTTGAAGTGGTTGGTGGAGCAAGCACTTTGAACTAACGCTTGTTCTAACTTCTAGTATATACAACTGAGAATCTCGTTCCAGCTAGCCCTTTCGCTCCCCCTGTCTCCCTCTCTTTCTCGCTTTCATCCTGTTTCTCTTTTTGTCTGTTTCTGTGTTGCATTCTTTATCTGTTTGTCTCTGTCCGTCTGCATATCTGTCTGTCTCCACCCCTCCTCCCCTCTCTCTGTCTCGTTACCATCCTCCCCCCCACCCCTCCCTTCCCAACAAAAAACTATAACGTACCACTCTCTCTCTCTCTCACACACACACACACACACACACACTCTGGTCTTTCAGGTTACTCACAGATAAAACACCTATTGAATGTTAAAACACATTTTGAATAATTGACTCAGTCTTGGGCACTGAAAGTATTTTGACTTCAACACAGTTCACAGCCTTTAGGAGTTTTGGTTATTGTACCGCTGAATATATAATATATTGGGTCGATTTGCTTCTCTTCACTGAAACAACAACAACAGCAAAAGCTTGATGATCCCTTACAGTCAAAACCAGCAGTCAGTCAGTGGGTGGTTGGCGGGTGCTCTGGTGTGGTTTACTCTTTCTTTCCTATCAAACACCTATAATCCTTATCTCCCCTCCTTCTTTTTTGTTTGTTACTCTTTTGTAACACCTCTATTCTTCGGCACTTATTTGACCTTATTGTGTTGCAAGTGTCGTAAAACACTTACGAAAACTATTTTTTTTAAAACAAGAAAAACACCCAGCGGTCAAGACATTTTGCACTTTCACTGTAGATAAAAATTAAGCTAATATATTGTAAACCAGGACCCCAAGCAGGGAGACTTCTTCCATCAGGCACTCCTGCCAGCTGCTTCGATCTCCTGTCTGTGATTGCTGGAAAGTGATCGGATGTCTGTCTTTTGGCTGCAGTTACTCGTTGACGTTTTACCTTATTGTGCGTTCGGCCTCTCCCCTCCCCCTCGCCCTCCCTCCTCCTCTTCCTCCTCTTCCCCCTCCTCTTCCCCCTGCTCTTCCTGCTTCTCCCCCTACCCTCGTCCTCTTTCTTCCTCCCTCCTTCTCCCCCTCTTCCCCCTTTCCCCCTCCCCTCGTCCTCCTCCTCATCCACTCTTCTTCCCCCCCCTCCTCTTCCCTCCCCCTCCTCTTTCCCCTCCCCTCGTCCTCTTTCTCCCTCCTTTTCCCCCTCCCCTCGTCCTCTTTCTTC
>NW_004797669.1:720551-721817 GCF_000002075.1 Aplysia californica
CTCTCTCCTCCCCCCCCTCCTTCCCGACCCCCTTCCCCCAACCGAGTCAGAATTTCAGTACTCTACAGAGACCAAGTTCTATTTACAAAGGAATGAGTCACGAAACTATCAGCTTTCGTGGCGAGATGGTTTGGCTCTTGCACGTAGATAGAGCACACAAGGTTAACATCTCGCGTGAGCAGGATCATTTGTCCAGTATCCTCTGTCTGCACGCAGTTTCGCGTGAGAAAAAAAAAAGGATTTAGTACTTTTCTGAGTGTCGGGGTCTGAGTACGGGTGTCCGTTTACGTGTTGGAAAGTGCATAAAATATTAATATAGTAGCTGCCCCCCCTTTCGATGAAAGAAATGATCGGTGCATTACCATCAACTGAAAGTCATTGGCCTACTATATTTACACTCTACTGGAATGGAAGAATAAATCTTGAGAGATTAAAAAAATCAGGTCTAGATCTATGCGCCTCGCGAAATACCCCTTCCGGCACTTCCGCTGTGAAGGACAGCTATGCAGATTTGTTTCGTTTCTCAATGGAATAACCACAAAGGCCAAAGAAGGACGGGAACATTTTGTCAAATATATTTGTCTAAATTCAAGAAGTGAATAAATAAAAAATCGGGCTCCGTCACAGGGACCTATTTATCTTTTTTCAGGTACAAGCCAACTTTCAACTCTGCAGCTGTCGTAGTGTTATGGGAAAACTGACACATATGTTTCCAATTTTGCCAAATATTTAATAGATATTCTTCATTTTCTAGTATTGCTCACGGATTTGCAAATGCTAAGAACAGTTGTGAACATAAACTTCCAAGACCGGATTTGCAAATGATAATGAGAAAAAGCCAATATGTCAATTGTAGATTTATCCATTACATTAGTAAGCTATTGATCGTGATTTTATTGAATGCAGAAGAATGTGTGTGAAGGGTTTGGATAAAAATGGGGGGTTGGATGTTGCTTGGTGAATACCCACCATCTTGGCCCGCCGTATGGGTAGAGTCTGTTTTTTGGTTATGAAAAATTAACCGCTATGATCCAGTATCTTCTTCTGTTTGCGCTGAGTTATGTACAAATACTTGTACAATGCACAAATACATGTACATCGCAGTGGGTAGTTGGCGAGTGTCGTTTGCTCCTTATTTCATGTCAAACGTTTATCGTCTGAGTCTCTTCTCCGTCGTTTTTGTGTTTGTTACCCTCTTCTCTTGTAATCTTCGGCTTTTATATGATCATATTGTGTTGCAAGTGCTGTAAACACTTACTTACCCCC
>NW_004797669.1:723480-724475 GCF_000002075.1 Aplysia californica
CCCCCCCCCCCCCCAAAACAAAAAAAAAATTTAAAAAATGTACTGGCTTTCCCTTTTATTATATTATTATATCGACGTTAACGTCCACAGAATAACGAACTACTTTCTCTCTGTTGTTTCTGTCTGTCTTACTTTCCCCCCAGCACTATATATGTGGAGGCGGATGTTGGGATGGCGTTTGTCGATGAAAATCAACTTAGGGTCCAAACTAAACTGAGTCGCTCTCACAATCAGCATAGTATTCCCTCTGGACAGCACATGAGAGTATTAGTGTTTAACTTTAAATAAGGAAATAAAGGAAGGTCTTCTCACCGAGAGAAACTCATCATGTAAGAGCACAGTCGAACCTGTTCTAATGGTCACCTGTTTGGGACGGTCATCTGTGCTGTGCAAACGACAGCCACTTCCCCTTTCCTTCCCTGCGTATTTTTTACTTTAAAAATTGTATTTACTTAAAAGAAAATACATTATGATTTTAAGAATTAAAAAAAAAAAAAAACTTTTTTTGTGCATTATGATTTTTTTAAAATCTACTTATTTTTGTTACATACATAGCGAAGGCACTGCGTAAGGCGGCCACCAGTCTTGACTCATTTTTTTTTCTCGACAATGTGGATGGCTGTCGAAGACTACTTCATCCCATTATGCGACAGTCATCTACCCCCTACCCCCTCCCCCAATAGAAAAAAGAACAAACAAACAAGAACTAACCAGAAACAACAACAACAAAACAAAAAACAAAAAAACGAGAAGTTGAAAGTGAATGCCGAGTTCAGTCAATGAGTCGGACCTCTAAGTAGTGTTATTTCTTCCCGTGGTATTCAGCACTTTTCCAGACATAACCAGATCCCTTCCGGCGGAAGTTGTCGGCAGTTGGCAGCCACTAATGCACGTTCGCTCTCTTCCGGATTTAGGGCAGACAGACAGACAGACAGAGGAGAGATAGAGAGAAACACACAAACTCACAGAGAGAGAGAGAGAGAGAGAGAGAGAGA
>NW_004797669.1:724575-725638 GCF_000002075.1 Aplysia californica
AGGCCGCGAAGCCTACTCTTATTGATTTTAGACCACCAAGGGATCTTTAACGTACGCAACTTGCACACGGACCCTCCGAGATTTTTTGTCCTCGTCCGAGAAGGCTAGGTGTAAATCTTCCCTACCAGAAGATCAGGGGTGTGGCTGAAAGACAGCAGTAAGTTGGTGCTAAGGAGTAGCAGTAGAAAGGCTGCAGAAAGAGTCAGGAGCCCTGAGAAGGGGGCAAAGGAGGTGAACGGGGTGTGTGAAGAAAGTGGATACGCAAGCAGACGACAGAACATTACTTGAGAGCAGGAAAGGAGGTGAAAGGAGACAATTTTAGAGAAGAAATCTGTTCCCGTTGCTCCCCGGATTCGAACACGGGACCTTTGAATGAGAGGCGAACACCTTAACCTCTAGGCTACGATCGAGAGGCCCCCCTCATCAAACACATGCAGTGAGGTAGCTTGGATGTAACTGTAAAGTTAAAACAAATATTTACTACAGCCACATAGACATCGACGGTTTTTTGTTTTTTTGCTGTTTGACGAAATAAATATTCAGAAAATGATAGGTAAGGCAGACTGATATTACCGAATCTAACACGCCAATCCCGTTCCATAGTATCTCGGCCAAGTGGTTTGGAAATGTTCACATTATTTCCAACCTACGCCGTTAGCGACAGACAGACAGACAGACAGACAGACAGACAGACAGACAGACAGACAGACAGACAGACAGACAGACAGACACACAAGATGATAGATTGGGGTCTACGGGAGCCATGGTGGCTATAAGTTGTACACACACAGACAGACAGACAGACACTATGACTACGTAGTCCCCTAATTGGGGTCTGCCTAGACACTTCCTCACTGAAAACCTCTAACCCAAATGTCCTATTTCTCCTTCAGGAAGCCACAAAGAGCTTTGGGATATCAACACAACACAGTAGCGACAAAAATCTGTGTCTGCAGTGGCAAGAACATCGGGGAAACTATAAAGACGTGAGTACAACACCAAACGATAGAAACAGGACACTTTTGACGGAAATGATTAGATTGTCTAAGATTCTCTCTCCGTG
>NW_004797669.1:725820-727332 GCF_000002075.1 Aplysia californica
CACACACACACATACACACACACATACACACACACACACACACACACACACACAAACACTCTCTCTCTCTCTCTCTGAGCAAACGAAAATTACTATTTTCCTACAGACACACTCACTGTCTCTCATCCTGACCATAGACCAGTGCACCCTCCTCCCTCCCTCTCTTGTAATATATTGTATATTAGTACGAGGAGTGCCAACTACACATCACTTCTAAGAGGTTCTAACACCAGCAGCAGCAGCAGCAGCACCACCACCACCACCTCCATCATCCCGATCCTGCAATCATTTATTTTTCCATGAACCCGTTAATCCACTTAACCCCTTCTCTTGTACTATTAGTACTACGACCAACTATAACAGTTCTAAGAGTCTCCAATCACCACCATCACCACCACCACTACCCGCAATCACTCATTTGTCCATCACCTCTGTAGTAACATTAGTAGTTACACCCACCACATCCTTTCTATGAGTTTCCAACACCATCACCATCACCACCACCACCATCACCACCCTGACCCTGCAATCACTCATTCATCCACTTACCTCCTTCTCTAGTATTCTTAGTACTACAACCAACCGCAACACTTTAAGAGTCTCCAAACACCATCATCACCACCAACACCATCATCACCACCACCACTATCACCACCACCACTACCACCGCCGCCTGCAATCACTCATTTTTCCGTCCATTCTCTAGTAGCATTAGTAGTTACACCTACCACATCATTTCTAAGAGTTTCCAACACCACCATCATCTCCACCTCCACCATCACCACCCCGACCCTGCAATTGCTCCTTACACCCCGGAGCCGTTCTTCCACCTACCCCCTTCTCTCGTACCATCAGCCCAACCACGTACCTCAACTCCTCTAGTAATATTATTAATTACACCCACCACATCATTTAAAAAGAGTTTCCAACACCACCCCGACCCTGTAATCACTCATTTTTTTCCATGGACCCGTTCACCCACCTTTCTCCTTCTGTAGTATTATTAGTACTACAACCAACCATAACACTTTAAATGCGTTCCACCATCACCACCACCCCGACCCTGCAATCACTCTTTTTTCCATGGAGCCGTTCTTCCACCTACCCCCTTCTCTCGTACCATCAGCCCAACCACGTACCTCAACTCTTCTAAGAAGAGTCTCCACAACCACCTCAACCAGCGTCTCCGCCAGATTTAGTCTTCGGCACTTTTCATAGACGCGTCAATCGAAACATAATCGAGCCAATTTACGGGCGCCACTAGTGCGGTATAGATTTGACGAGACGAGTTATGAAGGAGTTTATTGAGCTGTGTGATGTGTGGACACTGCGCCAATCGTCTCGGGCTGACGACGGCAATCACTCCATTTGACGATAAAGTGTGTGTGGGGTTGAGGGGGTAGGAGGTGTTCGTCCCGCTCATCAACACTTCACCTGGACGAGAGTCTCTTTCTCTGGTTGTCTGTCTGTCTGTTTGTCTGTCTGTTTAACTACTTCTCTCTCGCTCGTCCC
>NW_004797669.1:727432-728852 GCF_000002075.1 Aplysia californica
CAACAAAAGAACAATCATACATGGTTTTCGACTAGCACGAAAAACGACTTCGAACTTCGAAGCGTCGATCAAGTTTCGTTCCTCTAAATCTCCCATTCCACCAGTACTGTACTTTTCTCACGTCTGCCAGTCATCAGCTGGTGCCCGACACCCGCGCACTGACGACCGTGACGACAGATAGTATGCTAAATCTGCCTGGTACGGCGGGGCAATGAGTCGCTTTAGCAATATCCGGACAATATATTAGTGCACCTCTTCGGCGATCAAATGGTCGCTTTTAAGCACAAGGGAGCTATCTCGAAAAATGCTGTTTAGAGAAAATCAAAGTTAAAGTTTTTGCCCCTTATTCAATTTCTTTAAAAGACATGGAGAGTTTTTTCTATGACCAACAAATGTTCACAAAAATGAAACCAAATTTGTCCAATAGGTAGGGCAATGCCCACTTTTGGTGTAGGTCAAGATTTTTCGAAAGCCCCGAAATCTGGGTTAGGCCGCTTGTCCTTAAAAGTGACCAAATGTGTAAAATGAACCGCTTCGGCAAACGGGTTAGAATCATTTCAACAAATGGGTGCACCCACTCCGGCAAACGGGTCATGAAAGAGAGTTTAAGAGTCTGAATTCGGATAATGTTTCATTGAGAATTATCCTGTTATCCAGATTTTGCCCTCCACTACTGCCCGGCCATAACACAAAACGATTAATTTTATGTTGGAAGATTGTGTATCAGATCTCGCGTGCGAATCGGGAAAAGATCACTCATCAAGACTTTGGTTTAGTGAGGTTTTACGGCGCTCACAACTGCATAAGGTCATTGGAGCGCCAAAGGGTGGGTGTCAACAGAGAAATCCAAACGGGGAATCAGGCTTACTCTGCTCACTTCTCTAGCTTCAACAGCACAAAGCCTGCTTCGACTATCAAGGCACCCCGACAATAGCGGATCGCAAGAGAGTGACAAACATAATCACACATGTCTGCTCTAGATGAAAAACTAAACAATGATTTTTTTCCTTACTTTTTTTAAAGTAATGTTTTTGGAAAATTAACAATGTAACTTGGCCGTAATTGGGATTTGCGTTTGTTTGCATTCGTTCATTATGTCGATTCTTCCTTCATTTAACGCGTCCTCCTCCTTCTATTGTCTCCTTCCTCACGTCAACTCCTTTTTTTTCTTTGTTTTCTTCTCTTCCTTCTCCTTCTCCCCCTCTTCTTCCATCTCATTTTGCTCCTCCTCCACCTGCCCCTCCTCCATCACTTCTACTCTTCCTCCTCCTCCTTCTTTCTATCATCTCCTGCGCCTCCTCCTCTTTCTTTACCTCTCCTTCTGCTTTTTCCTCCTCCTCTTGTACCTTTTCTCCTGCTCATCCTTCTCTTTTTCCTTTCCCCAGGCGCAATCTCCTCCTCCTCCTCCTCCTCCTCCTCC
>NW_004797669.1:729715-731470 GCF_000002075.1 Aplysia californica
GGGGGGGGAGAGAGGAGTAACGAGAAAAAAAAGGAAGGTGGAGCCGGAGTGGGTGGAAGTAGGAATAAGGAGAAAAATGAGATGCGGACGATGAAGAGGAGTGGGGGAAAGAGGGATAAGGAGAAAAAAAGGGGGTGGAGGGTAAGGGTGATGAAGAGGAGTGAAGGACGTGAAAACAAGTAGAAAGAGAGGAAGAGACGTTGAGAGGGCAACAATCTTGAGATCTGGAAGGTGAAGAGTACTTGTGTTTTTGAGTGAGAGATGGGGATAGGAAATACGTCACCAACATTACAGAAATATGCAGCATCCTGGTGAAATCAGGCTCTCGTCAAAATGATGAAATCAGAGAAATCGTCATTTTTCAGCCAGCTTTGAAATTTTTTTGGAATTTTTGTTTTTTGGCTCAACACTTTGTATGTTCATTCAAAAACACTTTTATGTGTGGATTTTATGGAAAAACGTTGATAAAAGGCACACAAAATGTATATTTGCAGTTTCCAAGGACTCCTTAGCTATGGAAGTCACCAAACTTTGGCGGCCATTTTTTTTCGCTAATATTACTTCTGAAACCAGGTGACCCCTCCTTCTTCAATCGCAAATATCTCGACTTCTATTTAATATTTATTTTAAAAGTATGGGGGTTTTTTTCAACGAAAATAAGGCAAATGAACAACTATTAAGTAGATACTAATATTTAATAACTCCATATGGCCACAAATTGACGAGCGCCTGATTCCACGGCGTTGTGACACAAATGTGAGGCAGCGTGGTGGAATCAGGCTCTCGTCGACTCCGGGGCATGTAGAGTTATTGTTATCATCTTAAAGCTTGTTCACTTGTCTTTATTTGAATGAAAAAAATATCCATTTATCTTGAATAAAAGTCGAGATATTTGCAAATGAAGGAGGTGGGGGTTACCTGTTTTCAGAGGTAAAATTAGAGAGAAAATGGCCGCCAAAGATTAGTTATTTCCTTAGCTTAAGAGTTCGTGGTAACTGAAAATTTACATGTTTTGTGCCTTTAATCAACGTTTTTCAGAAAATCCACACAGAAATAAGTTTTTTAATGGGCATGAAAGGTGTTGAGCCAAAAAACAAAAATTTGATAAAAATTCACAAACCTGCGAAAAAATGTAAGTTTCTTCACTCTGATTATTTTGACGAGAGCCTGATTCCACTACCCTGCCTCACAAATGGTTTGAGTGAGAGCTGGGAATAGGACATACGTCAGGAATATTACAGAAATGGTTTATGTGGGTGGGATACTCGGGTAGACAGGTGGACGATAATAATAATGATAAAGATGATAATATTCATAATGGTAATAATAAAAATTATAATAATGATAATAATAATAACAATATTAATGATGATGACTTCAACGGCGTCCACTTCCTAGCAGCTCAGTGCGTTTCCCAATAAATCAATTATTGAGGAATGGCAAAGTATGGAGTGGTTTATCGCAGAACGATCGGGAAAGTAATGCTCAAACTATTGGAAAAGCTGAGAAAGATAAGAGGCGGGATAAGGGAAGTGTAGAGAACGATAAGAGAATAGTATGCTTGGAATAGGAGGCAACGACAGGAGAAAGAGAGAGTCAATTTAACAGTTGTCTTAAAGATTGATGTTGGCGTTTGGTGAGGAAGGCAACCCTTTTTTTAAAGCGGAAAGTCCAAATTCGATCCTCGGTTCGGACACGGATTTTTTTCGCCCCCTCCTTCGGTCTCTCTCTCTCTCTCTCTCTCTCTCTCTCTCT
>NW_004797669.1:734423-735911 GCF_000002075.1 Aplysia californica
TCCCCCCACCCCCTTCCCTCTCCCCTCCAAGGCAGGTTCAATGAACCAAAGCCCAGAAAAGAAAGGTATGATTGATTTTGATTTGTCAAATTCACATCGACTCAAGAAAATCTGACCGTTTGAAAGAAAAATGTAAACTTGTCGCACCAGTGTCCACACCACTTAAACAGTGGCTTATGGTGGCTACAGCCAGGCGGGAGAGATGGGCCAGGGGTGGGGTCGGGGGGAGAAAGGGGCGGGAAAGGGTACGGTAGATTAGAAAGGTTCTGATGTCGGAAATTTCCCTGTTGATATGCTGTAAACCTTCCCAACATACACGCCTTTCTATTGTAAACTTGAAAGGAGCGTGGTTGGAGGGTGGTTTTTGGTAGAATTTTCTTCTTTTGTCTTTCCGCAGTTGTTTCTGTGTTTTACTTTTTCATGTACCGGTACTACATGAGCGCGTCTGAATCTACGTGCTTCTCTTTTTTAGTTTAGTTTTAGTAGAGGTTTTACGGCACTCGCAACTGCATAAGGTCATATGAGCGCCAGAAGATTAGAGGTGTTACAAGAGAGTAACAAACATAAAAAAGAAGAAGGGGAGATAAGTACGATAGATGTTTGATAGGAAAGAAGAAGCAAACCACACCAAATTCAAACTGTGTGCGTAAAATACAGCTATTTGATTTCAACCATATCCACATAGTCAGCACGAGGCTGGCGAAAGTGAGTTGATAAATCGGAAGCTTTTAATTTGGTTGAACATTTGGAACATCTGCTCAAAAGGGTTTTGGAACGTGCGACTTCAATCACTTTCGAAAGTCGCAATCACAGCAACATTCAAAGGGTACAAAGCGAAAATAGCTTCATTCTCTTAAGATAGGATTATTTGTTATTTAATTTTGCCTGATTATGATGTTTGTATTTTTGTCTCATGAGTAGCCTTTGGTTAATTCTTTCGTGAGCTCAAATTCGTCCAAAGACACCGTTTAGGAGTTGTTCAGGTAAATTTATTAGGGAAATGTTTCACAATAAGACAGAATGATATGAAATCGAGCTGTATAAAATTTCGACAGTTTTCTTACAAATGTATTAACAATAGATCTAAAGCGAAAGATGATCTGCTCCTGACTATTTCATAATAAATGAATTGTGCATTAATTCCTTTTAGCGTGATAGGAAATATATGATCGCTTTTAAGGACAAGCGGGCTAACCCAGATTTAAGGGTTTCCCAGAAATCTTTACCTACACCAAAAGTGGGCATTGTCCTACTTATAGGAGAAGTTTGGTTTCATTGGTATGTATATATGTTTGGTTATATAGAAAACTCTCCTGTCTTTTAAAAAAACTGTACAAGGGTCCCAAAACTTTACCTTCGATTTTCTCAAAACAGCATTTTTCAGGATAGCGCCCTTGTGCTTAAAAGCGACCATATAACCATAGGGTAGTTGGAGCTCTCAATAATCAAACCTGTCCAAGACAAGAGCCCGTTGCCGAGGAGAAAAGG
>NW_004797669.1:736336-738292 GCF_000002075.1 Aplysia californica
TATTGAATTTTAATGAGAGTAGTATATTAATTAAACTTTTTACGTATACTTGCATGTTTTTACAGTCCTGTACAGCCAAGAAAAAATTCCCTCAGGAATAATAAAGTATTATCTTATCTTATCTTGTCTTATCTAATATGGGAAGACGCCGCCCATCCACATCAAACGTTTAGGTATACCATACATGTATAGAGGCCAGTGATGTTAAAATGGTTGCTTTACGATTCTGTAAGCACATGTAAGTTAGTGTTGTGTGATTGTCTCCACAAAAGAAAGCCAGACTTGTTTGAACAGGGCGTAAAAGATTTGGTGTTTGAGTGTACACACCATTCAATACAGCTTAAATTGTTTAAAATACCGTGAAAGAAAAGTTATAAAAGTAAACCAAAAAAAAGAAGACAGAAAATGTTTTAGAGTTTGGCAGGTGGTTAAAAAAAGACGAAAAAACCAAGTAGACGATGTAATAAAGCCAAGGGGTAGTGGGTGGGGAATGTGTCTGTGGAAAGTGGCTGCCAATATACATGCCAATTCCCACAGCGGTAACAAGAAAGAACCCACCCACAGACATAGAGCTACCCCTTTTAAACACAATGGCCTCCCCTGCTACTCTTTCAGTTCTTCTTTCCCCTCACTCACACCAGAACATGGGCTGTTAATCGCGCGCCAAGTGCCCCCGTCGGTCTATTCGCTTCTGCTTTATTTGACTGCAAGATTTTCCTTGGCGTATTGTTAACTTGCCAAGTAAATACACTCGCTCAATCCCTTCTTTCTAGGGGGGGATCAAGGCGCACATAGGTCCCGGCTTTCATCACTTGCTCCACTTCGTTTTTCTTCAAAGAAAGCAGAAATCGCCTTTGATATGGCGTTGGGAACCTTTTTACATAGCGCTAGGGCTTGCTCGGGTAGGGACCTTCGGGTTTTTTTTACCTACGATAGCTGAAGTGCAGCGATGTTAGATGAGATAGGGCTCCCACACGATGGTCGAACTGATAAAGACAGGCATTTTCATCTTTTCTTTCCCTCTTTTACCCTCCCTTTTTGTCTGCGGAAGAAATCAAACCGCGGATCGGACATGATCCAAGAATAAGCCACGGCACTCGACGAGCGGAGTGTGTTTCTCAATTGTGTGTGAACGTGTCAAAAGAGCAACATTCGATTCTGAATCATTGGGCTAGAATGTGGCGCCTGTGGGGAGAACAAGGTGGGGAGAAAATGAAATTGTTGCTGAATCAACACGGGTAATGTTCACTTCAAACAGCGGGGCCAATAAGGTGTTCACGGTTCAGGGAATCAAACACTCGCACCAACAAACAGAAACATACAGGCATGCATAAGCTTACATCAAATATTCTACCCCCCAGTCAAGGTTGCGTTTTTCCCCCGCCCCTCACAGGCCAGCAGACGCGAGCCCGGCCGGGGAGCCGTTCAGCTGTGACGTCATCGTTTTAACACTCAATATAACTTTATGGTGGAAATACCTCGTCTGTTTGCTTCATTCGCTGTGTCGACCAACTTGTTGATCCGTCTCTTTGTTCTTTCCTTCTATATCTAAATCTGTCTCTCCATCCCGCCCTCACACCGCCCATTCCCCGCCCCCCGAACCACGAACTATCTTATCGCACAACTTTAATCTAATCCTTTCAAAAAGAAGCTAACGAAAATAAATTGTAATGTATTCTATTTCGTGCTTTTGGCTGTAGATACGCCATGGATGTCCTAGTTCGTATTTAGATGACCTTAATGCACTGGATCAGAGTACAGCATACTAACGAAAACTGTGTTTCATCTATATCAATGCGCGGTGGTCATCCAAGACTAATGGAAGTGGTTTTTGGTCTGTGGGATTCTGTCATTCCGGTTGTCGAACCGTTACTCAACCCTCACTTCCAGCAACAAAAACAAAACAAAAAAACAAAACATATTATTATTGCAATGGAGAATGAGTTCGTTTATTTG
>NW_004797669.1:738913-740396 GCF_000002075.1 Aplysia californica
ATCGAAAAGGAGGGGGGTTCATTTTTCTATATTATTATGATAGAAATGTATACATGTGAATGTGTTAACGAGCGTATGGAGTGAGGAGCGGGGTAAGGGAGGCTGGATTGCTTTACATCTTAGTGCCCAGCTTCTTCTCACTGCACCCTTACGCTTATACGACCTGTGAGTTACGAGTTGTCCTTCTCAATCTGACAGTTTGTACTATGTTGTCAAGTTCTTACTTTCTCCATAATAGTTTATGACTCTCAGAGCGGTGAACGGGAAGACAGCTTTTTCAAACATTCAAAATGTGAGGCATCGTGGTGAACTCAGGCGCTCGTCCAAATAATTAAATACTAGAAATCGGCTTTCTTAATTTCTTTTGGCCAATGGGCAATTTTTTTCTTCAAATTTTCTTTATGTTTTGGCTCAACACCTTTTGTATCCATTTAAAAACACTTTTTTGGGTGGATTTTACTGAAAAACATTGATTAAAGGAACAAAAAAATGTACATTTTTCAGCTCCGAAGGACTCTCAGGCTCTAGAAATGACCAAACTTTGGCAGCCATTTTCTCACCAGTTTTAACTTTGAAACTAGGCGACTCTGACTTCACTCAATCGCAATTATCTCTTACTTCTATTCAAGATAGAAGGGTATTTTCTTTTCACCAAAATGAAGGCAAATGAGCAGGCTATAAGAAGATACCAATAACTCCTTATCCCCAAAATTGACGAGCGCCTGATTCCACCACGTCGTGACACTAATGTTGTACTTATGGTTGTCTGTTGTGCATCGTATCGTTGTGTTAGGTCTTATTAAATTTGCGTTGATCGCGATGTTCGAACGTTAATGACTTGGGTTTTTTTCGGGGGGTGGGTGGGGGTGGTTAAGACTGAAAAAGAAAGACAAACAACGAAATAGAAGAAATAGAATACTGTTGACCTCCCCTGCCTAAGTTTATATACGCACGTAAGAACAGACGCATCAAATGATACCATTCTTTTGGTAGTGCACAGAGGAATAAAAGTTTAGTTAATTATGTCTGGTCACTTTCAAAACATTGCACAGGTAATCAGTCGTTGATAGACAAAGACAGTTAAAAACACGATCCACACAGGAACATCGTGTCATTGTGTTTAAAAACTGAAAGTTGTAAATCAAAATAAAAGAAAGAACTGATTGTGCAGTTACGTAAATGCCTCACCATCGCACACAGAAGACGTAAGTTCGATTCCTGAACGAGTTGGTCTAAACAGGCAGGGTGAAAGCAGACCGCCTGCTAAATTAACGGCTATATCATGTCGGTCGGGTAGGTGGGGGTGGGGGTGGGGGGATAGAACACGCACAATTAAGTAGGTTGTCCTTCATTTGCTTTTTAAAAATAATTTTAGTAGAGGTTTTACGGCACTCGCAACTGCATAAAAGGTCATATGAGCGCCAGAAGATTAGAGGTGTTACAAGAGAGTAACAAATATAAAAAAGAAAAAGGGGAGATAAGG
>NW_004797670.1:0-17045 GCF_000002075.1 Aplysia californica
GCTTTGTTTTACAAGCGGCGCTTCTCCAACTATAACCTGACTTTTTATAACCTCGGAAATGCTGACTGCCACTGCTTCCTGTGGAATGAAAGCCAAAGTAAGCGTGGAAGCTCAGAAATATCCACAGCTGTGTTCGAATGGCTTCAGCACTATGACAGTTGTGGAAAAAAGATAGCATACCTCTTTCGGATGGCTTCCAGGGCAGAACAAAAACACTATCATTCCAACAATGTTGCTACACGCTGTGAACACGCTTCCAAATCTCAAAGAGATCTCCCTGCGGTTCTTTGTGACAAACCACGGCCAAAATGAGGGGGACTCTGTTCATAGCACTATCTCCTCTGCGATGTCTGCAGCTGGGAATGTTTGTGTACCAACAGAGCTGACACCCATATTCAGACTTGCCAGAGCAAAGCAGCCTTACATCGTGATACCACTTGAGTTCTCTGACTTCGGGAATTTCAAGAAACTATCACTCGACCTGCGTGCTCTGGGAGTTCAAAGAGATTCAGAGAATGACCCTATCAACTGGAACAAAATGATGGAGTTCAGAGTTCTGAAGGAGTGCCATACAACAATATTCTTCAAAACCAGCCATATTGAGTCAGAGTACAGAACAATCCAATTGAAGAGACACACAAAGCAAACCACAGAGAGTTTCACTCTCTTCAAACTCAACACAGAACCAACCAAAGTTCTAATGGCTAAGTACAATGACTTAGTGTCGCTCTGCTCTGGCGTAACGCGGCAACGCCTGTGGTAAGACAAGCTGATCACAGGGCTATCTATTTTTCACTCCTCCATTAAATTCTACTGAGATATTCTTGGATACTCAGTGTTACTTACTGATACATCTACATTATGTGAATTTCTGTCGAACATGGTTACAGTTCAAATGAGCAAAAACAGCTCCAAAATATGTCTTTATTTGTTCAAATTGTCTTCTATAAACTGTGAAAATCATTATGAGATCTCATGTTTTTTATGCCATTGTGATTTGCTTTTTTCATTTTGCGTATTATGAAACAAAAATTAGAAACTGTTTTTCCTTCCTGCAATACAAAGGAAATATAATGATACGACACTTGGTGAGATATCCATTGATGATGGGACCGGTGAAGGTATATCTCACGAAGTGACGTATCGTATTTTCTGCCGATTTTCTCACAGGAATGATACAATACTGCCGAAAACACCATGTGGAGTTTAAATGTACCGCTCAAAGAAGCTTTGATCCAAACCGCATAGATTCCAGTCTTCCGGTTTCGACGCCAGAGCAAAAAGAAAAGTGCCCAAAACTTTAAACTTAAACCTCTCTCCCTAGTTTTGCAAATACGAAACTTAGTGAGATGACCGACGAATTATATAATCGCTAAAACGCGCAGCGCAGTCTTAAAACTGCCCCACTATGTTAAGATTGCCACGCAATTATACGATCGTTAAAACGTGCAGCGCAATATGTTAAGACCTGGTAAATTGCGCGGAACACACACACATACACAGATATCATTATCATACGTATGCACATAATAGTAGATCTATGCAGTTCTACATTTACAAATGAATAACAGAGTAGACTATTCAAGCAAAATATTGCTTACACTCTTTCTGACTAAAAAGGACAAAAAATGAGACTCATGTCAATTTCAAAAGGGCCTTAATTATTACAAATAAAATAGATTACAGTGGAATTCAGGACCGAAAAAAAAAGTGTTGACTTTGAGCAAGGTTGACTTTATCCATTGTACGACTCGCCATTGAAAATTGAAGATGACAGCTACAAAATTTCAGTGAGTATAAATCTGAAGTTGTCACCAAAACAAGAGATAATGAGTGAACAGAGTAATTGGAGGTGTGTGCACCACTAGCTCACGCACAATAATATATTATTATCGAAGATTACATTCAACCCCCCCCCCCCCCCCCCCCCCCCCCCCCCTTTCCTTATTACTCTACCAGTTTCTTTGGACTCAGTGACTGAGAAGGCCAAGGCCTACCCGCGCGCGCGAGTCGATGATTATTATGTTTGTAGTTGTAGTGAGCGGTTGCTATAGATCCAGTGCGCATGTTTGCATGCATGCATATATATTATATTATTATAATTGTAGTAATAGTAATACTATTAGTGTGGTTTCAACAACGTCTGAGGACAGTGCACGTTTTTATCTTTTATGGGGTAGATCTAAGTTACTCACGGCAGAAAAAGATTTATTAAATATAGTAAAGATTCAACACAAATTTATCTTACTTTATGAAACGTAGTTTAAAGGTTTTGATAATTTTGTTTGCACGAGCTGGGTTGAAGTTTGAACACGCGATATTGACTCTTGAGTGAGCAACAAGAGGGTTGCGACCGGCTAACAACCGACTTCGAGAGTTGGCGAATGCTGGCGGAAACAAGCGGAGGCGAGGAGACGACGAACGGAGGTATGCGATAGGCTAGGCGCACCATGTGACTGTATTTCTGCAAGTTCATTTGTTGATACATGATGAGCTACGTCATAAAGTTCAGCAATTTTCATTGGCTTCCTGTGACCCGCGAATCCAAAACTAACCAATCAGCACCCCTACAATAAGTCTCACTTGGCCACTACCGACTCCAAACACACTGGCGTGGGGTCGATTGTGGCTTTGTGAATGCTGTGGACTAGCGGATAGGCAAGGTAATGCTGTGTATTGGATTTATGTGATAATATTATTTCTAGATCGAGTAAGTACATGTTTTGGAAGGAGAATATTTTTGTGGTTATGTTCATTAAGTGTGGGATGTTTGTTTTTAGTTTTTTGTTGATTTGCGCTTGCGAACTAAAATTCAAAGTCCGTCGCCCAGGTCTTCAACGAAGGCTGGACGCGCCATGTTTTTCCTATGAGCGGCGACGCCAAAAATGACGTCCGCTCAATTTGCTTTTTTTCAACTCTCCTTATCTCGCTCTTTAGCGAACATGCATACAAGCGATATTATAACGATCTTCTATGGTGTGTTGGTACGAAAATCATGTGTTGGTACTGTTTACACATACACCGGACGAATATTTCACGTAACCCCGAAAGCGAGCTCTACCATTGTGGGCTATGGCAGCCCAAGCTTCCTTGCGTCTGCTGACAGCAGCCAAGGCTGCCGTTACTCCAATGCTAAAGCCTGAGTGCATAGCCTCTAGTACATGGCTGTGAGACAGGGCTCCGAAAACTTTAGCAAACATATTGTTTATGGTGTTTAAAATATATATGGTGTATCAGGACAGCAGTGGAGATGTTGTTCGTTAATTTTTATCGATGATTAGGGATATCTGACATTGGGGAGGTGGGTTTTGAGGTCGTTGTTCGCCGGGTTTTCGAGCCGCCATGTCAGCAGTGTTATGGCTCGGTCAGTGTTGTGGATTCCTTTACCGCAGCCTACCGCTAGGCCTAGGCCAGGCAATGCACAGCGTTCACCCGCGCATTGGTATTGGAGTTGGCTGCCCGCTCGAGTTACGCAGTGGTTTTCCGCAATTCTAAAGAAATCTACACGCATACGTAGATTTAAAATCTACATTTCGATATTGTTTTCAGGTTTTTCATTCCATTTTTTTCTTTACTTGTCTCAGTTGCTCTTTGTTCGAAGCTGCGAATATTCCTTGACCTATTTTCAATATTGAATATTGTTTGTGTGTATTATTTCTTAGAGCTTAGATAAGACAAGATTCTATGTTTGAAGTTTGAAGCCTCTCTTTAGTTTAGTTAATAGATTCTACTTGTTAATTTTTGTGTGATTGTAATCTTGTAACACAGGTATTCTACTTCTATTCTAGTTTTAGATATCTAGATATCTAGATCTATTTCTAGACTAATAGATCTGGATTTCTAGATCTCTAGATATCTAGATCTCTAGACTTGTTGGGTAGACTAGATATCTACTCTACTATCTAGATCTAGAGATTCTAGTGATGCCCACTGCACTTCTTCTATGTATTAGTACTATTAGGCCTAGACGTCTAGGCCCTCTAATTTTAGGCTGGAAGTTAGATCTCTGTAGTAGGGCTGGGTAGGCCTAGGGCTAGGCAAAGGTAATTGATGCAAAAATTATGCCTACAACTTTGATCTAGATTGTAGATTGTATGCCTAATCTTTTAAATTTCATTTTCAAAGCAGGAGTTTAGACTTAGATTAGAAACTAGAATCTAGATCTAATCTAGATCTAGATCTAAAGTTTGGGCTTAGATTAAGTATCGAAGTGGCTATTCGGACTCGAGTCCGAACAGCCGCTGGAGGCTATTATTCGGACTCAACTTACAGTGCGTGTGGGCAATCACCGGTTGTACCGTAAGCGAGGTCGGTCGCGGTCTATACTCGAGTCCGAATAGTCTCCCGTTTGTCTTCTGACCTTATTATGCATGCTACTGGTAGTGGGGTAGGTGGGGCGGGTGGTTGGGGTGGAGGAGGGGGGGGGGCTCAGGGGGTCACCCCCGGACAAAATTTTAATGAATAGATTTACCGATCCGAGATTCTCCATTGAGAGATATTGAAAACGGGAAAATTATGAATTCTTAAGGTTGAGACATAGGCAAAGTGAGTCTGCTGGTCCTGTATTCTTCAATCTTACCCTTTTTTTTTCCATATAGATCTAGATCTAGATCTATATTCCCTCCCATACTCATACCGTTGCCCACTGCCTGGCCCTATTATTATATCTTTTGTAAAGAAAAGACCACAGTTCACATTGGGTCGCCACGGTCGGCGTCCATTAAATGTTGGGCAGATAGTAGAAACCGAGGAAGGCCAAGGTCGAATTGCTTGTCTGCTTCACATTCGGTACACCTAGATCTAGAATCTAGTGATTGTGCACCACAGAATTCTACTCTTTGCGAAGACTGCTGTGTTGTGCACGCGCATTGGATTTGAGTCAGAATAGTCGGACGCGAATTCAGATTCGAGTCCGAATAGCCGTGGGAGCCACGGCCTTTAAGTATTGTTGATATTCTTTTACTTTGCCTCCCGTCTCACACTTACCTACCTGTTGTCCATTTTCTACACAATATTGATGCGCTGAACATGAATATCAACTTTATTTCCATCGTAAACTAGATCTGATAGCTTTTGAAATATATTGTTCTTAGTCTTAATCAAGCTATATCAAACTATGCCTACTGCATAGTAGAGTCTATAATTTGTTCGCTTTGGACTTGGACCAATTGGGGGGGGGGGGGGTTTCAAGGTCCTGCACAGCACAGTTTACTCCCCATTTCTCACGGCTTGTCCATTACTATCTTTTATAGTGTATTATGGTTTCAGGAAGTGATAAATGAAAAGTGTTTTTTGAAAAAATATATGTCAAAATATGATGTTGACAATGGCATGTTAAAGTAGGTGTAAGAATATTTTGCCACCATGGTATTGGCAGTACAAATTCTTCTGGGGCTATGGATTATAAATTCTCTGTAAGAATTGACCAGAGTGTTGCACTCACTCCTTGTAAAAAGAATGTCAAAATCAGACTTGAAGTGTTTTTGCTGCTGAGTTGTCCAAGACCAGGTACGGGACAAATTAATTGCGCTGCAACAGACTAGACTAGAGGGAAAGGAAAATTTTGAGTAGCTACTGAGTAAGCATATTGAAATGGGCTGATTTCTTAGTCTTCAGCTCTGCAGTAGAGAATCTCATGAGAGGAGAGCCCACTCAGACTGTTAAGTCTAAATGAATTGGGTGGAAGAGCTTTTTCTTCCTGTTCCCCTAAAATATGGAATTCTTTCCCAAGATAAATATATCATCAGAAGGAGAGTTTTATCCAACATTATCGCCAGTAAGTTTTGATTGAATGAGAGTGTGTGTGGGTCTGAGAGTTAGAAAGTGAGTTGTGAAATAATCTAGTGACACTCAGGAAGTCACAGGAAAAGAAATAATGGTGTTTTTATGACAACATACACATCGGACCCAACAGGTCACTTTTGGATTCTATTATTTAAAGAACCACAGACACCAGATAGCTACTATGAGCTGTCCGGCCAAGAACAAGTAATTATCTTCCGACTAAGAACACAGCACACAAGACTGAGACAACATAATAATGTTAGTACAGATGTTTTAAACTAGTACAATCACCAAAATGCCAGTGTGGTGAGGCGGACCAAACTGTTGAACACATCCTTCAGCACGGCAAGACACACAGGGCCCTGAGACAGGAAACGTGGCCAACCCCATTGACGCTACAACAGAAGCGATACGGGCCGACAGATGAACTGAGCAGAACGGCCCAATTTGTTACAGATACCAGACTTCAAGTGTGATTCGATTCAGAAGAAGGATTCAGTTGTCTTGTCTTGTGTTCCTACTGACAATGGTGTTTTTATCTTGTGCCTGTTTAAGTTTGTGTTGCCCAATAACTTTATTGAAGAACCCTGATTGATTCCATGTTTTTTTTTGTGTTTTTTTTTAATATTGCAGCTAAAAGCAATTACTGGCACCATGGGAAAGAAAGACGATTCAAAGCCGAGGGGACGTATGTCTTCATACGCCTTCTTTGTTCAAACCTGCCGTGAAGAGCACAAGAAAAAGCACCCGAATGACACTGTGGTCTTCACAGAATTCACCAAAAAGTGTGCTGAAAAGTGGAAGGTACTTTTAGTATTAAGTTCTGTATTGCTATATTATGTTCCTGAGAAATTTCCACGTCTTCTGTTTCCCCATCTATATGTGGGTTTAGTGAACTATATGAGGGATGGATGTGTTTTTAAAAAATTACAGACGAACCTTCCCTGACGGCCACCCCTATAAGATGGCCACCTGTACAAACGGCCACTTTCCATTTCCCCCCTTGCGTTTTTTTCTATATAATTTAACTGAGTAAAACAGGCGCCTGTCGGCCGCGGCCGCGACCACCACATTTTACCACACAACCCCTATCACACCTAACGATAATCCCCGTCTTAGACGGCCACCTTATTGACTCCCATTACGTTTTGTCATAAATTGTGCATTGGCCCCTAGCGTTGTGGACGAGCCCACATTCCGATCACCTGTCGTTAGTATTGTTAGGTAGTCCCTCCATCCGATCATGTTGCGTAGGCCCCTGCCACTGTTGACCAATAGGTAACAATATTTTCAGCTGCTGGTGAGGTAAGCGTGTAACCCCTCATAACCCATAAGCCCCGCCCAGAACTCGTACACAAATCCTAAGTGCGATGAGTGGTCACTGTTTGCCCAGTCTGTAACAAAGTCACCATGGACGTCAACATGAACTTGTGACAGAGGCGTCGGTTGTTCCCACGAGTGGTGGCGACCCGTATGTTTGTTTTACCATAGCACTCGGTCTTCCTTGTCTGGCACAATTCGTTTTATTGTCACCCTTGCACAAAAGAAGCAACAAAAGAAGAAAAACCCAGCGAAAACATCAACAACAACGATAACAATAAAAACAACAAAAACACATTGCGGCTACCTTCGGTTGGGACCTCAGAAAGGAATGGTTTGTTTTCTTCATCTTGATCAGTCCTGCCTAAGACGGCCACCTGTCTTACACGGCCACTTTTCTCATCAGCAATGGGTGGCTTTCTTACTCAGGTTCGACTGCATTGCAAGTGCCAGTGGTAGTATAGAAAAAATATATATCTTGATTTCTAATTCTTATTTATATTATAATTTTTTTGAAGGTGTTCTCTCTCTTTGATACTGGTTTGTAGAGATGGTATAGTCTTCTCCTCCAATTCTTTTTTTTTCTATCCTAATCTGCTTCCTCAAGAAATTTGACTGTTTTCTGTTGACTCTGTTAATCTCCTCTGAGCCATGTTCCGTAATTTCCACTGGTCAACCGATGCTGTATTTACTGAACTTTGGAATGTTAAATGTCACATTCTCTGTTGTCTTCAGGAAATGACTCCTAAAGAGAAGAAGAGGTTCGAAGACATGGCTGAAAGGGACAAAGCTCGCTACGAGAGAGAAATGTCATCCTATGTGCCTGCTGGAGGACAGTCAAAGAAGAGAAAAAGAACAAAGGATCCCAATGCTCCTAAGAGAGCTTTGTAAGTTTTAGAATATCTTTCACTTGTCTGTGCATTAGTATGTTCTGACAAAACTACCATTGTGTGGATAAAATAGCTGTCAACCAGTGCCTAAGAACATTTAAATGAATGTTTTTGAAGGTCTCAGTATGGAAGTCATTCTGTTTTCTAATATTTCTCCTCATGGACTTCCTTATGCTGAAGAATAACTTTGAACTTTCAAGACTGGATTTGCGAATGATAGTGAGAACGAAGCCCGAAAGTCACTTGGAGAGACCTGCTCTAGATCTAACATCAGACGTTTCTTCTGACGTTATTGCCGCCAGTATACTTTGAATAGCTTGCATTTATTCCATATTTAGAAAAGTGTATGAAGGGTTGGGGGGGGGGGGCGGGGGTAACTTGTTATACTCATGATCTTGGCTCGCCCCATAAGTAGAGTGTTTTTTTTTTGGTTTTTTAAAATGTTGGCAGCTATGGGATAACAATTTGCAATGACATTTTCAAGACTGTAGGACTTGGGTCTCAAACTCATGTCTCAATAGGGGCCAGCAGGATGATTTTTTGCAGCTCGTAGGCCTACTTAACATAATTATAATATAGAGTTATTGCAGCCCTCCCTCAAACGAAATGAACTACTATGTAAAAGGCATGGCAATGTCAAATGAAGTTATGTTCAAAAGAATAATTTTTAGAAAGGTTAGCATAGACCTGCATGTTTGCCGACAATCGTCTGAAATCCGACAATCGTGACGCGACCCGCGAGGCGGCCGATGCTATCGCTAGGCCCACCTGTATCAGTCAATGTGCGTAGTGCGAGGCCTGGCCGACTGCCAGCGTCCCCTTTTTCTCCCGTCGGCTTTGTCGGCACTTTCGTTTTCGTGCCGACCGCCGACGCGCGAACCGCCGACTGCCGACGTTTCCGACATAATTGTCGGAACCTGAGTAGAAATGCGAATACGAAAAAAGACGACGACCTAAATTATCTACTTTCAGTTTCGTGCTCGAACGGTCATTTTGAATTTCGCTTTGTTGACAAATTCAATTGTTCAGATCGTGTGGATTCATTCCAGTCCGACTCACTTAGATAATAGAATCTAGATCTAGATCTAGATTTATATAGATCATTATAGACCTCAGTGGAGGATTCATATTCCAATTCTATTTTGTCAAACCCTATCAAAGGTTGTGCTGTAATATTGTTGGTAAAAGGCATTTCATCAGGTGCGTGAATTATTTATTTATTTAGAATCTAGACTCAGCTGAGCCCCTCTGTTCGGAATCGGATGCGGATTTCTAGTCAAGGCCTATTCCTAGATCCTATTCACTTGTTCTTCTAGATCTAGATCTAGATTTATTTAGTTTACTAGATCTAGATCTATATGGAGGATTCATATTCCAATTCTATTGTGTTATTGTATCAAACCCTATTATTATAGATCTAGCAATATGTAGATGTAGGCCATTATATTATGCTCCTTGTAAGCCTTGTTTGTTTTGGAGTGGTTTTTTAATTTTAAAAATGTTTTTCATTTTGGACTTGTGCTGGCCTTTTCACTTGAGGCTCGTTGCAGGTTCTTTTTTGGGGTAGGCCTAGGGGTAGGGTTAGGTCTCTTCTTTGTTGTGTTTGTTGGGGTGGTCGCTCGTTACTCGGAAGTCCTCCTTCCTTATGACACCCACAAAAGCTCTTTTGGGAGGGGGGGGGGGTTGCGCAAAATTTTCAGACAATCTGGTTGAGGCTCACATGAAGGTCTAGTTAGCAACAACCTTCATGTTTTCTCATTGGATTCTTTTGTGACTACATTACCCTGGTAGTAAGCATACACCTATTCTGTAGAAAAGATTAGGTTTAAATTTCATTTCTCCCTTTCAGGTCTGAGCAAGGGGGTTTGGCTACCAGAGGCATGTGAGCTTTTATAGAGAGCAGGTTGCAAGGACAATGAGTATTATTTTGAAAAAGAGCAAGATATGGATGAAACGTTTTTTGGTTTTTTTTTCAAAGAGTGAAAGTATCCTCATATTTTGATCCGAAGCAAATAGAGAACTTTTGTCCATCAACTCGTGTATTGCTTTATGCTGTCCATTAATTGTGCCATTTTGATTGGTCATTGCAGGTCTGCATTTTTCTTCTTCTGTGCTGAAGAGAGACCTGCTGTGCGGGCAGCACATCCTGGTATAGGTGTTGCAGATGTGGCTAAGGAACTTGGCAAGAAATGGGAGGTGTGCCCCAACAAGCCCAAGTTTGAGGAACTGGCTATTGCAGATAAAGCCAGATATGAAAGGGTAAGGTGCTTTAGGGAGTTGTGAAGTGAGATTAGCTTTAGCACGCTTGCCAGCCGTTCAGAATTTTCTGAGACTCCTGGATGTGGCAGTTGGGAATTTGAGAGGACATTCACATATACTACACCAAACCAGTCTCACTTGATTTAATTTTGTTTGTTGTTATATGTTATCTGACATAATAACTTTGGCTCTCCCTCATTTGGTTTTGGAAAAGTTGGCAAGCTTACTTTTAGTGTTTTAAAAATATTTTTGCTTCATAAAGTTTAAACCAGACCTGTAAGTCCTGGGGCAATTACTGAAATTTAGTTCATTTTGATGGACTCCAATTTTTTTCCCTCCCTTGTCTGCAGGTTCTGAACAAAAGTCCCAGACCGACCAAACTTCATAAATTTCCAATTTGACTCCACAATCTAGATCTAGCTGTTATTTCTTTGCTGTGTAAAAGTATCAGAAAACATTGTTTCTAGTCATGATTAATCTCTGAAACACAGTGACCAGTGTGAAAAACAAATTTAAGTGGACATGGCTCGAAGAGACAGCTATGGAGACCTTCTGTTGGATAATAATCAGAAAATCATATTGCCTTGAATATTGTATTATTACTATCATTGCCAGAGGCCCCTTAATGACAAGCTCAGGCCCTAGAGAAAAACAGTCTCTGCTCAACCCAATTCTACTTCTAAAATTTCTTCTGAAAGAGATATTTGTAGCCTCGTGGGCAGTGCCACTGACTGAAGTGTCTTCAGGCCATTCCCAAAGGGGGGACATTTCTCGTTCTAGCATAGTAGAATTGTTAACGGGCTGACTCTTGTCACTCTCATAACTGCCTGATCCACAACAGGGAACTGCTGCTTTTTCTTTACTGATCCTTACTGTCATTTTCCTGTACTTCTTTTGTGTGTTTGTCACTCTCTTGTGACCTATTTCCGGGGTGCCTTGATAGTCGAAGCAGACCTTGTGCTGTTGAAGCTAGAGAGGTGAGCTGTCTGATTCCCTGTAAAGACTACTCTGTTGACACCCACCCTTTGGCACTCGTATGACCTTATGCAGTTGCGAGCGCCGTAAAACCCTCTACTATAAAAAAAAAAGAAGATATTTGTTGAGCAAAATTGTTATGTTGGCCAGCCTTTTCTTCCTTTGTTTGCTGTCAAGGGAGGGATTGGTGTCAAAATGTCATCTCCCGAAAGGTTTATTTCATGACAGAATAGTGCCTTCAAGTCATAGTTGAAGGGAGCAACGAAATGTTTCAGATTTAGGCTTTGCCTTTATGAATCTGGGAATGTGGGTCTTTCCACTTTCGTGATCGTACAGAATGCAATGACTCAAGTAACAGTATCAGTTGAAACATACAATGTCAGGAACAAATGTTTTACTTCTATCACTTTTCCTCCCTTCACTCACTCTCTTCCCCCCGTCTGTTGACAGCCTCTAGGTTCCTTCTGTTTCTAATCGTCTTAGAACTCTACCATGAGTTCTTTGGCAGAAGGGTACCAGAAACACATGTCCGTTTATTTCTCCAATCTTTACTCATCGAATGTCCCACCCCACCACTGTGTCTACTGGCCGTGCAATTGATTTTTCCACATTGAATTACTGAGAGCATTTTGGCATTGGTACTCAATCCCAGTCCGTTGGTGCTGAAATAGTGCTTAATATGTGGCTGAGTTAATAATTCATTTCTCCTTTTCATAATACTTTTAACTTTTCTAAGTTATCTGTAAAACTTGTTCCCACAAAAGTTTGGAATACCCACTATTTTCAATTTGGGAAAACTCGCTGAATATGACAGAAAATAAATTCATAAATAAATCATTGTGGCACAAACATTGAGGACAAGATATAGAATATTTTTACTTATTATGATACTGGCTTGCGAAGTTAACAAACATCCCTAGATTTAGTATTTTTTATATAATGAAGTGAGAAGACGTTGGTCCTCTTGTTGGTCACCAAAGGGAAAGTAGTTTTTCATCTTAACTACTGTTATATTTTGGAAATCTTCATTTCCTGCACTAGGAAAGTGATTAAACTAAAGCTTTGAAAATTATAGTGGTGTCCATTTAACAGCAACCCAGGTAAGAAGAGCAAAATCTGCCTTACAGCATCCTAAGCTTGTGTACAATAATGGAATTTTTTGTTTACAGATAACCCCCTTTTAAATCCACCTTTTCCTGATAGCAACTTTCTTTGCTATGAAGATTAAAAAACTGAACACTGACACTGGTCTTATCATTTGAATGTTTGTGCGTCCTTCTTTGGGGCCGAAACTGCACTACACTGAGTACAGGAACATAGTTCACACTCTCTTGGCAAGATCTACCTTCCTTCGAGAGTTTTGAGGGGGAAAGTATCTGGCGCCGTGCATGATATTACTGCTGATGTTCTCCCTGTCTGACATAACATCACATCTTGTTATTCTTGCTATTGGGACCAGTGGGGGGGATTTCATCTTTGAAGTGTACAAGCCCCATGGCCTGCTTCCCAAGGGGATTACTGTCAGGCAGACACCATTGTATTTCACATTATTTGAAAACTTGCTAAAACCCGGTTTCTTTAATATTTGGTATCAGGGCCGAGCTAATAATCCGTTTTTTTGTTCAGAACCAAGTCTCAGTGAGTTAAATATATCATATAATATATTTTTTTGGTTTTTCACCAAACACCATAGGGTTTTTTTTGGTGGTGAAGAATGTAACGAGGGTTGGCAACACCTTAGTTCCCTTCTTGTACTTCAACATTTTTGATGTTGTCGTATTCTATTTTTTTCATGCCTATTTTGAATACCTAATTTACCAGAATTTTTCCTATTTTTATTTATTGTGCTCTCATCATTTGATCAGGAGATGCAAGTATATCGTGGAGGTGGTGGGGCTAGTGCACTTCCTAGAGCGTCACCCAAGAAGGCAAAGACAGAGGATGATGATGAGGATGATGACGATGATGACGACGATGATGATGAGTAAATGTGTGCCATGTCATTGATGTACATTTTATTCTTACTCCTTGCCCACGTTGGTTATCACTTTAATGCATCCCATTTTTACATAATTTTTGTATATAGTGTCACATTTGTTTTACTTACTCTTTGTTGACTTTTCTCATCGATATTGCTCATCTCTGTCGAAGTGGCCTGTCACTACTGTTCTCCACCATGATATTCCACTGTCAGTGTGGAAAACTTGCTTTTCTAGTTATCAAGGAAATATTAATAGAAGTCTGTTAAGGGAAAAAGGTTATACCCTGGTTGCAAAAGAATGCAGGTGTTTGGGAGTTTTATTTTCCTTGATTTACTACAATTTGTAGAATCGGTTTTTACTTTATGTAAAGTTGCGCATAATCTGTGCATTAAAAAAGTCACCGACCAGGCATGAGTACTGGCGTTGTTTTCTATTGTTGCAGTAAGAGAAGCCTAGTTTTGTTATTTGCTTTCTTTCGCTCGTTAGAAAATTTTGTGAATGTAGAAAGAGCACAAAAAGAAACCTACTTGTTCACGTTTAAAAAAAATTTTTTTGGTGGTTGTCTATTTCCAGTTGGTCATGATGTCTGATAGTTGTTAACTTTCGCCCTGGCAGCATTTATAGCACTTTCTTTCACTTTTATATCAAGCAGATTTATAGGTGTGAAATGGGCAATTATTGGACTCTGCTGAGAGAGTGGTCTGTCAAAAAATGGTTCTGAACTGAAAGTTATGGTTTACTTTTTTTTTGTTTCTAGCAATTTTTGACTTGGTTATTCTTCTGTTCAAAACTTCTAAAGCTCTCCCAGTTTTTGTGATTTTGGTCAAACTGAAAAAAAAGTTCTTTTTTCCCTCTTTAGTGTGTGGCTTACTTATATCAGTTTTTTTCTTCCATTTGAAATTTAGCCCTTACAGCAATTATATTCCATTATTCATAAAGTTTCATCTTCAAATTTTGATTTTTGCAATGCATAAATGGTGATTTTTATGTAATGATTGTCCCTTTGACTTCAATGAACCAAATGAGGCTTTTGAGGTTAGTTTGCCACAGTGCCGGTTTAGTACTCGGGGTTTTGTTTGCTAACTTGTTCACTTTGTTGGACAGTTTTACACACGTTAAGTTTTTCAACTTATAGTCACAGGGAAGTGCAATGCGACCGACAGCTTTCTTGGTATTGTGGCCAATTTTTTGCAACCTGAGCCTTATTTGGTCCATTTTTGCGCATAAATATTTGGGCATCAGTCGTGGGGGAGGGGGTTGAACTTATTTTCAAGTATATGTGTGTGTTGCTAGAGGTTGAATATGGAAGATTGCTTTGCTTGCAGGTGTGTGAAAGGTTTTGATATGGCATCTCTCAATTAAATGTATATGTAGACTTTAGATGTTGTGATGTTACTGACAAATGTTGATCAAGGTAAAAATGCTGCACACTGTAAGCTCAGTGCCCAACAGTGATACATTGTTATTGATTTTTAGTTGTTTGACATTGTTGATGGTAGTAGCCATTTTAAAAAATTCATTTAATCATTGTTTCGCCAGGAACCTTCTTTTAGGGGTTAGTTTGGAGAAGGAGTGGGGGGGAAGGGGAGGGGAACACTGAATTGTCATTTACTACCGTATTTTTATTCTTCCCCTCCTTAGAACACATTGTCCTATTTCAAGTGGCGCAGAATTTTCAACTGCTGTCCCGTTCTCAAGTTAACAATGAGTGATGGGGGGAAAAAAAGGTGAAAATCACACCTTGTGTTTTTTGACATGTCCCTTTTTGAATTTCCGTCAGTCATTGATACAGTGATGTAAGTGGTAGTTTTGATGGCACGGGGCAGTATGATCTCAGTATGTGTAGAGCTGCTCTTTTCCTTTTCCAAATATGGTTTGTGAGACTCCAACAAAGACCTTGAAATTCATGTGAACTTGTATCTTGTGAAAAATTAAGGGATTTTGAAACTGTAATTTCCCGTCATGATCAATTTTGATTTTGATATTTTTTCTGTTGCGGCTTTGCATTCAGACATGTTTGTATCATGTGGAAATCCTCAGTTCATCAACATCACATTCTGTATGCCAACTTTATTTTGAACATTGAAATGTACATGACCAAAATTGTTCTTGGAAATAAAAAAGTTTTAAATTTTTCCCTGATTTCAACTCCTTTCGGCTCTAGGTTGTCTATGTGGTTGTTTTTCGAAACCGTCTGAGATGGTGGTTGGCGGGTGCTCTCATGTGGTTTACTCCTTTCTTATCAAACGTCTATCGGTCTTATCTCCCTGCTTTCTCTTTTGTGTTTGTTACTCTTTCGTAATACCTCTAATCTTCTCGTGGATGGTTGGCGGGCGCTCTGGTGTGGTTTGGTCCTTCTTTGCTTTCAAACATCTGTTGTCCTTAACTCTCCTCCTTTTTTGTTTGTGTTACTCTCTTGTTACACTTCTTATCTTTGGCACCTATATAAACTAATTGTGTTGCAAGTGCCGTAAAACTTTTACCAAAACATCTGATCTTCGGCACTTATGTCATTGTGTTGCAAGTGCTGTAAAACAGGTACTAAAAATTTAAAAAATCTCCTGACTGTTTCAATTTACTTTCTTAAAATGGCTATCCTTATCCTATTCTCAGCATAGCATCACATTTCACCTGATTCTGTGGCTTTTAACTTGTAGTGTGTATGATTCAGCAGCCCACCAGAGCTCCCCAGCTTGGGGCCATGGGGTTAATTCACCCTGAAGCAACTTAAATGATAAAGCTTCTTTCTCATTACACTACACACAGCAAACTATTTCACCTCTTCCCTATTCCACACAGCAGACTATTACACTGATGCACTAAAAGCTCAGCGTTTTTGAGATTTATAATATTCTTTGTTGGAATATGATTATTTTTTCTGTGCCATAGTTTTTGTTCTAGTTCTAGACACGTGTTTGAATTTGTCCGAGTGGGTGATTGGCGGGTGCTCTGATGTGGTTTGCTCCTTCCCTATAAAAAGTCCATCATCTCTATCTCCCCTCCTTCTTTAGCTCTATGTATTTTAATCTTTTTTCATGTCATATTCAATATTCCACCCAGTATAAATATTGATACGAAATGTATTGAACACGCTCCGTAAACTTTTGAGTCATGGGCAGTTGGTGTGTGATTTGCTCCTCCTTTTCTATCAAGCATCTGTGGTTCTGTTCTCTCCTTCTTTTGTAAACCTCTAATCTTCAGCACTTACGTATATGACCTTATTGCACTGCAAGTGCTGTAAAACATACAATACAGAAAATTTTGAGTCCCCATGCACACGACAATTCCTTGGTGTCTGAAAAATTACCAGCTGGCATTTCATTTATGATTTAATATAAGTTCCGCCTCATCTCATGTGGTGAATAATGAAATTTGTGGAGCGGAGCAGTCTTTTTGCATTTAATAAATTAATAGTCAAGCAGTGTACCCAATCATCTATTTTTAGTGTTTATTTTGTTAAAAGATTGCATACTTGAACTTAAACATCAGTATAATAATTGTAAAGTCTAGGCTGAACTTCTACTTCTAAGAGGTATGAAGCACCTCATCATACCTCTTGCGAAACCACTACTCTGCTTCAAATATTACTGCCGCAGAAAGTAGAAATAGGCACTTCAGTGAACGCGCTCACTGTGGCGTCATTTGGCTTCGGAAAGTCCCATAGGGTTTTGTTTCCGGACATGACGTCTCATCGCGACAGTGGGTTCAAACTGCCCATATTTTTGTTTAATTTAGGGGACCAACATTCAAGTCCGATACATGTCTTTAAAGACCTGTGGATGGCCTTCAAAACGCTTCTTTCCAGGTCGATGTGCGACTGAGTCTCGAAATATTT
>NW_004797670.1:18406-20880 GCF_000002075.1 Aplysia californica
TCCACCATGTAGTTGTTTTCCTTTTCTGCCCTCTTTTTTTCCTGGTGCTGAACTCTTCTTTCAATGCTCTGTACACACATGCTTTGAAGTGGCTCCATTCCTCTTCCATGTCTCCCAATTTTGGGGGAAATTTGTGAAATAAATCTTTCAAACGTTCATGTATCTTATCCTTGTTATTGTCATTTATATTTCTGAGATTTACGACTTCCCATCGTTTCTTTGCTTCTGGCCTTTTCCTGTTTGGTGTGTCAATAGTCATGATGACTGGTCTGTGGTCAGTGTCTGTGATGTAGATGGGAATCACTCTTGAGTCTCTGATTTTTCTCAGTTTCAATCTTTTGGCTAGGATAAAATCAATTTGTGATGCTATCTTTAGATCATTGCATTTGTACCAAGTTTTAACTTGACTCCTTTTGTGTTGGAAGAAGGTATTTGATATGACGAGCTCATGTTCTGCACACAACTGTAATAGCATTTCTCCATTGCTGTTTTGATCTGTTTCCCTGTCACTGTGTGGCCGCATGTATCTCTCCCACGTCGTCTTCCTTGTTTCCACTCTGCCGTTAAAGTCCCCCATCATTGTCACATTATCTTTGTCATCCACGATGTTTAAAAATTCACTCAGTTGATCATAGAACTGGTGTCGCTGTTCTTCGGGATATGAGCCATTGCATGTTGTGTGTGTGTGTGTATATATATATATATATATATATATATATATATATCTGTCTTTGATGACCCTCAGTAATTGTCATATGCTATGGTGATTTCCCGCTTTATACCATACTCGTTGAATTTTTTTCATATTCTTCAAGTCTGCGTTATGCTTGGGTTTAACGGCACTTGCAACACAAATAGGTCTTATAAGCCCCGAAGATTAGAGGTGTTACAAGAGAGTAACATACACAGAAAAGAACGAGGAGAGATAAGGACGGTTGATTGTTAATAAGGAAAAAAGGAACAAACCACACCCCAGAGCACCCGCCAATCTCCTGCTTGAGTTATGCATGTAAGATTGAAACTGCTTTCAATTTTAATCATTTTCCCCTATAGCAAGTTACAGAACTCTTTAAAACAAAATGAGTGATGTTTTTCTTTTGAAAATCGGACCATTATTATGGAAAGTGTGCCCGTATCTTTTTTGGGGATAATTGGCATTGGACTCCCGACGTCACGATTATGACGTAATTAAACGGTAAATAGAATTTTACGCTTAATGTACTTGACTTTTATTTTTATATATTGATTCTACATAAAACAGCAAACAAAATGATACCTCAATGGTCACGATACAACTGTTATTAAGGATTTTATGACTTTGTGAAGCAAAATTTCGAGTTTTGGTGGCACAAAATGCAGTGCAAAAATTTGGCCAAATCAGGGCGAAAATTGATTCACAAAAACGGTCGCTGCTTCTAAAATAACAAAGGTAGCGCAAAAATTTAAAAAGCTCTGAAAACAAAAAGCCAAGCTCTTTTCAATAATCCAAATTTTAATGCCTTCGGAGAAGTTTGAAGATTTCACTGAAGTGCCTAAATATTATTATGTCTTAGTAAGACCGTATCGTCAACAAGTAGATTCACACCAACGAGAACTGTACAGAAGATATAAGAGTTCCCATAGAGAAAGTAAGCCAGCCATAAACTAGACAGCTACTGTCGTGACCAAGTATATGCAGGGTACACTCAGCCAACGGTGGAAAAGATGTGCACTGTTTTGACAGGGACGTGACAGCCTATTTCCCCCCAACACTAATATTATTCTCATAAGGAAACAGTATCAGTGGTACGATCACCAAACTTGTTAGAAAACACAATTGGGCCTACCCTAAGCTTATTTCCCTTCGATGAAACAGAGAGACCATGAAATCATAAAGATGTCTTATAAACAGTGACTGCCCGCAAATGTGACCGGAATCAGATAACATCTCAATCGTGTTGCGTTGTGGGGAACTCAGGCGAAAGAGCTGTAAGCCTGAAATTTCCTGCATAAAACAGGACGGGAATTCATTTCGTCTCCACATAACTTCCAGCGTTTGTTTCACGCTGTAGTGGCTCCGTTGAATAATTCCAACAGGCAATAATGTTATATCCCCTGTGATGAGTTGAGGTGGGGGTGACGGGTGGGGGTAAGGGTTGAATGAGCATAGATGTGTGTTGTGTGCGGGAGGGGGGGGGTTCTTGGGGAGAGGGGTTTGTAATCAGCGAGTCAAGACGTTGATGGATTCTACGAGTAGAGAAGACCAAAACACTGAAACTTTTTCATACCATTTAAAATTGTTGTTGTTGTTGTTGTTGTCGTTGTTGTTGTCATAAATGGTGATGATGATAATAATGATGAATATGTTAATAATATAATTATAACGCATAATTTATCATTTCTATAGCACCCACTCCGTGTGAACACAACTCTAGGCGCTTTACATAAATGCATGTACGAACAATATTCACGCACACGCACACACACACACACAC